>NC_059105.1:83128708-83261208 GCF_020740685.1 Jaculus jaculus | reverse complement strand
AATAATAAAAACTCTTCTGGTACTCTTACTTCTGCCTACCTTTCCCTACCCTCCTTGTTGTTCTAGCATCTTCCTAGGACAATTCTGAGCTGGAAGAGGAGGATGTTGCTTGGGCTAAGGCTGGGCTGTTAGCTAAATTAAGCCATTGTGACTCAAAATCCTCCTTTAATAAGGTTCATGCTGTCTACAACTTCATCATTTTCTGCTGAATGATAATTACTTTATTCAATCATGTTCAAGGTTTTAGTGAAAGCTAGCATTGATTGATTAACTTCAATTACCATGCTTACATTTGCATAGATAAAAACTGCTTTTCAATTTGTGAGTGGCACGCCAGTGGAAGCCCTGCGCTGATATTTGCATTTCAATGTGAACAGTGAAGAATAAAGGTGGAAGAGAGGTCTGATCAGTGCTAAGCCCTTTCTGCTTCAGTGCTTAAGCATTTTTCCATAAACACTCTTGTTATGATGTTAGTTTGTTCAAACCACTCTGAGGTAACTGATGGAGGCTCCTGTTTACAAGCTTTCCTGACAATTGAGCAGTATGGATTAGGGGGAAAGGACTGCCACAGTAGCTTGCAGGCCAGCCACCAAGTTAAGGAAATCTGGAGCACAGCTTTGTAGAGCCACTGTGCAAGTGCCTGGTCCAACATGGTCCTACTTACAGTGGCCATGGCTTTTTCCATGTGCAGCCTGCTTACACAGAGCCCAAGGCTGATTTGTCATCAGTTCCATTTTCCTTCCTCCTTTGGGAGGCCCCAAAGTGGGATGAATGACTTTTCTTTCTTATTAACAAAAGGCCCATAACAAATATTTATTCATGCATTACTTATCAGACATTATCCACCTTTATATTGAGTAACCAGTTATTTCACATGTGTCTGAGACATGCCAGTCCAACTTTCTTACCTGCTGGCATTTATTTCACAAGTACAAATATTGATAGTTGGATTTTTTTCCTTTTTTTTTTTTTTTTTTTGCATATTCCAGATAACTCAGGAACACACTATTCTTGAATTCACCAAGGAAACATCAGTCTGTATAAAACTACAACAGCACCTAACAGAGAGCTGTTTCTCAAATTTCTCAAGATAGGCAACTAGAACACCTGGCCAGTATCAAGCTCATTGCCCTTTTTTTTGTGGGCACATGGGGGCTGGGAATATGGATCAGTGGTTAAAGGCACTTGGTTATGGGTTTATGTTCTGATTCTTAGCAGTTTGACACTGACACTCAGTACATATTTTTGGTTATCTCTTTGAACAGTAAAGCTATAATTTCCAGGATGTTTTTACTTAGGTACTAGGTAGGTTTCCTTAGAAGAAGTGACTTAAATCTTTAGGTCATAAGAGCAAGTAAATAAAACTATTGAAAATATATCAGCAGATTCAACTGCATACTTTACATAGCTCTCAAACCTCTGGTCAGTAAACTCTAAAATGCATGAAGAATTAATTACTCAGTTCAAAAAATAAGCAAAAACTGTCGGGCGTGGTGGCACATGCCTTTAATCCCAGCACTTGGGAGGCAGAGGTAGGAGGATCACCATGAGTTAGAGGCCACCCTGAGACTACAGAGTGATTTCCAGGTCAGTCTGAGCTAGAGTGAGGCCCTACCTCAAAAAAGGAAACAAAGAAAAGAACGCAAAAACAAATGTCAATGCATGTATTTTTTTCTATAATTGGGATTAAAATCATTTGATGGCCACATTAAATAAAGATTTATAAAAATTTCCTCTGTGAAATAAAAAAAAGATACATGTGCCAGGCGTGGTGGAGCACACCTTTAATCCCAGCACTCGGGAGGCAGAGGTAGGAGGATCACCGTGAGTTCGAGGCCACCCTGAGACTACATAGTGAATTCCAGGTCAGCCTGAGCCAGAGTGAGACCCTACCTCGAAAAACCAAATTTAAAAAAAAAAGATACATGGGGGTTTCAATGTTATTTGTAGACTAATTAGAAAATGAATTCTGTTTTCTCCAAATCTTAATTCCTATATTCTAAAGTTATATGGTAAGTATTCTTCTAGTAAATTAGGTTATATATTATGATGTGGTACCAGTAACCCTACCTTATACCCAAAGTGCTAAGATCTACTTCTGTATGCTGCATGCTTGAAGATTGAGCCTGCTCATCGGAGGCTTCTGGTTTCAACCTGAAGTTTAACACTGAGCAAAAGAGCAGCTGTACCTTCTCCAATGTGGAACCCAAGATCATTGCCACAATTGTTGTCGCTTATTGCACCAACTGGAAGCCCAGGCTTAAAGATGCTAACTGCTACCAAATGTGTAAGTACTGCTGGTTTTCCAGGAGGTGCTGAGCGGGTCCATGGACAAGCCTCTGTTGTATGGGAAGTCCAATTAGTAGTAGATATGTCAATATGTTTTTGAAGTAAAAATTTCTCATTTAAGTTTTTTAGAATTCAAAGGGAAACAAGATTAAGAAAGCAATATTTGAGCCAGGCATGGCCCTGGCACAGACCTTTAATCCCAGCACTCAACCAGAGGCACAGGTAGGAGGATTGCTGCGAGTTTGAGGCCAGCCTGGGACTACATAGTGAATTCCAGGTCAGTCTGGGCTAGAGCAAGACCCTATCTTGAAAAATAAAACAACCCCCCCCCAAAAGAAAACAATATTTGTACTGAAACCTGAAACAAAGGATTTTGTATTTAAACTAAAATTGCTTTGTCCTATATCTTGGGAAACTAGAGCCTGAGATGGGGGTAGAGGAATAAAAAAACTAGTAGATTTCACTGAAGAAAAAGAAGTTAGGCTAAGAAAACAAGCTGGAGAAAATCATAGATTTTAAAATATAATGGCAAAGATGTTCCATCAATTTAAACAGTTTGGTCTGAAATATCCACCAAAAATGTATAGAACTTTCTTTGTAGTTAGTTTTGTAACTGGCATCTGAAAGAATGTTATTTTGAAAAGTTAATTTTAGTTAGGTTGGATAATTAAGTGTAGAAAATGAAGCAGCCTTGGAAGAAGTTAGTGAATTGTGTTGTCAAATCAGCATACAACATATACCGGCATAATAGAAGGCAAGGAGACAATTCCTTTTCAGATTTCAATGGTTCTAGCAAATCAGCAGTCATAATTTCTAAAAGCTTAAAACTCCATCTTAGTAGATGGGTGTAAGTGAATCACAGTTGTCAAATGTTTGTGGGTTAAACAAATGAGAAGTTTAAATTGTGAAAAAAAGACTTGAGAAAATAGTGCCAAAATCAAGTAAACTAGGATTGATTATGTTATTTTCATCCTGAAAACAATTTTCAGTAATTTATCTCATGAGGAGCTAACCATTTCCCATAAATTGTTACTCTGTCAAAAGTTAACATTTGAGGGCTTGGAAAGATGTTTTAGTGGTTAAGGTGCTTTCCTGCAAAGCTTAAGGACCCAGATTTGATTCCCCAGGACCCACATAAGCCAGATGCACAAGGTGGCATATGTGTCTGGAGTTTGTTTACAGTGGCTGGAGGCCCTGGTGTGTCAATTCTCATGCCCTCTGTCTCTCTCTTCTCTCTATCTCTCTCTGCTTACAAATATATATATATATATATTTTTTTTTTTCTTCTTTTTTTTTTGGTTTTTCAAGGTAGGGTCTCACTCTGGTACAGGCTGACCTGGAATTAACTCTGTCATCTCAGGGTGGCCTTGAACTCATGGCAATCCTCCTACCTCTGTCTCCCGAGTGCTGGGATTAAAGGCATGCGCCACCACGCCCGGCTAATAAATAAATATTTTTAAAAAGTTAAAAAAGGTGTTTTGTTTGTTTTTTTGAGGTAGGGTCTCACTCTAGCCCAGGCTGACCTGGAATTCACTATATAGTCTCAGGTGGTCTCGAACTCACAGTGATCCTCCTACCTCTGCCTCCCGAGTGCTGGGATTAAAGGCATGCTCCACCAAGCCAGGCAAAAAGGTTTACTTTTGTTTTAAAGTTAGCATTTGAAATGTGAACTTAGTGTATCTCAGTTCTAGCCCCATGGAGCATATCCTTCTGCCTCGTCTGGCTGTATGCTGTCCACCTCTTTATCCCTGGTCCTTTCGTAGTGCCTCTTCAACTCAAAAGCTGGTCCCTCATAGTGGGGCAGGCATAGAGCAGTGTGTTCTCATGAGTGCCTTAATATATGAATTCCATTGTGCTTGCACGCATACTATTTGGTTTTCCTCAGCTCTTCTGAAAATTTTGGATCAGGTTTCACTGTATTTTTTTTTTCAGTTACTTGAGCCCATAGTTTCTTCATTATTTAGCTAGCTCCTTATATTCCCAGTGTTACTATTCTCTTTGTGCATGGTGTGTGTGTGTGTGTGTGTGTGTGTGTGTGTGTGTGTGTGTGTGTGTGTTCATGTGGGTGGGACACATGTGCGTGTATGTAGATCAGGGGCAACCTTGGTATTGTTCCTCAGGTATGCTGTCTACCTCTTTTGAGACTGGTTTTTTCTCTGATCTGGAGCTCACCAATTAGGCTAGACTAGCTGGCCAGCAAGTCCCCAGAATCTGTCCAACTTTCCCTCTCCAGCACTTGAATTACATGTCTACCATCATGCCTAACAGTTTACGTAGGTACTGGGGATTTAGTCAGGTGTCATGCTTCAAGGCAAGCACTTTGCTATCTCCTTAGCCACTCCATTTTCTTTATTAGTATCTTTCTATGCAGAAAGTTATTCTCTTTAGCTGGCATATATTGGTGCAAAGCGTTTTTTTGGTTTGTTTGTTTTGTTTTTTGTTTTTTGTTTTTTTTCCCCCAATAGTGTTAGGAATTTGTTTGTTTTTGAGACATCCTCTCACTATGCAGCTGGCCTGAACCTTGTGCTTCTCCTGCCTCAGCCTCCTGAGTGCTGGGATTACAGGCAGGTGTCCTCACATCTGGCTGGCTGTTTCACAAATTAGAAACAGTTCACCAAAGTCAGATATTCCTAGTTCTCTTCTAAGAACTGTAGAGAAACTATTCTAGAGAAACTTTTCAGAAGTGAGCAACAGGAAAGCTTAAAACATGCAGGGAATACCTTTCAATGGAAGTAACAACTGTAAGCTGTTAGAATATTGAGAATGGAACATTGTAATAAATTCAAGTCATTCAAAAATGTCACTGAACTCAAAGTCTAGTTAGGTAGAAATAGCATAAAAATCCTTACCATCTACACTTACCAGCATTTCAAAAAGAAACAGAATAGAAGGGAAGTACCTCAGATGATACTTCAGAATTGTGTATTAAAAAATTATTCTAAAGTGGGTATGGCGGCTCACATGGATCTTCCCAGCACTTGGGAAGCAAATGCAGGAGAATTGTCAAGGCAAAGACTTGGCAATGATTCACTTCTCCCTTCACCTTTTAGCCCCCAGGCTCATTTCTTGATTTTTCTTTGTCCAGGTCTAACTGTGATAGAAGTAAGATTGGATGGATATTCAAAGCAGCTGGTCAGAAACAGGGGCAATGGATGGTGGTGGCTTGGTTTCTTCATCTACAATAGAGAAAGGTCATTTTCTGGTATCATTACTTGCTTCCTCAGGCTCACTGTTAAGATGGTCAGGTATTCTAAGGCAATTTCCCCCTCTATATTTTAGTAATTTTGCTATAAAGAAATAAAACTTTTGTTAGCATACCTAGCATTATAATAATTATTCTTCTTTCCCTTAGGAAAAAAAAAAAAACAAAACTATAAGCTTTTAAGAAAGAAATCCAAAAACCACAGGATAATCAAATGAAGGAATTTTCATGGCAGTGCCAGGCAAAAAAAAAAAAAAAAAAAAAAAAAAAAAACTTCCTCCTTCTGTCCCTATACCAGATCATTTTTAAAAAATGACATTCAAATGACAATCACATGGCACTGTCTTTGCTGGAGTTGCTATGCACGATGGTGCTAAACTCTGTATTATAATATATGGTGCAGATGGTACCTACAGTGCATTTAGACAGAGTGTGTCCACCCCTCCAAAAAGATATATTTACTACTATGACTCAAAACAGATGGATAGACAAATCTGCCCGATAGTTAATACTAATATATTAATGTGCGAATGACTTATAACAATAGGTTTGTTTTCTAGAGCCTAATGCAATGGTTGCCATAAGAACACAAATTATGTGTACATTTTAATGCATCTGTGCTTCATAATTATGCATGGTTGTGTGCTGTTATAATTGACATAAAATATAAAACAGGTCAAAGAGCAGCTATTAAAACTATTTTTCATTTTGCTTCTTGACAGCTGGCAATGTTGGTGCCTGGTACATTTAATAGGGCCATACATGGAACGCACAGATAGTTATGAATGCAGCCGCATTAAAGGGCTCCAGAATTTGTGACCTAATTGTTTCAAACATTTTGTAAGGCTGATGATTTTATTTGGAAGGTTCCTATTTTGAGAACAAATAAGTAGGGTTCTTTAAAATAGAGAGGAACATGAAAGGGAGCCATGTGTGCATGCATGTGTGTGAGCATGTGTGTGTTTGTGTATGACCGAGAGGAATTTATTTGATTTTTTTTTTTTCTGCTCAGGTAAAATTAAGTGGTTGGCCTCCACCAGTCTTATACTATACAGCCAGGTTTCTGTTCTGTGTAGCTCCCACTTTTCTTCCTAGCACATTTAAGAGTCATTTAATTAAATTCTCATTTCCTAAAGGGTTACATGGGAAGAAACTAGTTTCCTAATTACTTAATGCACTCAACCCCCCTGTGAGGGAGTGGAGCACTGAAATCCTCACTTTGGCATTGAAGTGAAAGCAGAGGGAGGCAAAGTGACTTGTTCCTGGGCACTCAGAAAGTGTTGCCAAGGGCAGGGCTAGAGCTCAGAGCCTCAATCTCACCAGGACCTCAGGGCCCTCCTCCTGCTGCCTATGGATTTACTGTTCTCCAGAGGGCCCCAAATACCATTGTTCCTGTCACAAAGCTACCAAGAGCGCCCAGTGGAAGAAATGCCAGAATCAACCAATAGCGATACAGACAACTTGTGAAAATTTGCTCTTATTGTACTTTCCAAATGCATAGACTCTTGTAACTGCACACCACGAATGCGCACTTTACACTTAAAGAATAAGGATTCCTTCTGTCATTGTGATAATGTCAACATCGCTGGTAGAATTCTCTTGTTTCAGATTTTTATTTTAGCCTAGAAATAGGATTTTTTTAAACAGTTGGGGACATATACTTTTTCCTCTTACTGAAACCAAAATCTCATACCCTTTTCTGTGTTCTCAAAATGTTTTCTCTCTATAAACATTTTGAATAATTATACTGATACACAATGAAATTAAAATAAATTGAGGGAAACTAAATTGGAACACGTTTGGTGGCTACTTCATCATGATTTCTTTGGGTGAGGAGTTCGTTTCCTAAGAGGGCAGGACCAAGGTTCATGGGATCAAAAGCCAAACACCAAGGTGTAGAATCTAAAAGTGCAGGTGGTGGGGGTGAGTATCTTTTTGCAAACACAGCTTATACTTCATTCTTCAATTGTCCCAACTCCATCTCATCCTACTGGGCATTGAGAGAGAGTGGTTTTGTCACTTGCCTTAGGGAGGGAAGTTCAGAATTAACAGCAATGTCTACAACAAAACCCTACCAGCTTCACACATGTCAGACACTGGTCTAGGGGCTTTGCACATACTAGTTCATTTAATCTTTACAGATTTTACTGTCCATGTTTAAATGTGAAGAAAAAGAGATTAACAAAGTAACATAGTTTGGTTTGGGTGGATTCTGGAGTTTGAATTCTCTTTTGTTTTTTCCAAGTAGAGGAGAGATGGTTTAGCGGTTAAGATACTTGCCTGAGAAGCATAAAGACCCAGGTTTGACTCCCCAGAGCCCACATAAGCCAGATGCACAAGGTGACACATACATCTGGACTTTGTTTGCATTGGCTGGAGGACCTGCCATGCCCATTGTCTCTGTGTCTGCCTCTTTCTCTCTCTTTTTCTCTCAGATAAATAGTAAAAAACAAAAAAAAAAAAAATTTAAAAAGATGAGAATGAGGGCTAGATGCCTTGAGCCTTCCTGATACCAGGCATAAAACTGATAGAGGTTAAGAGCAAACTATCTTTTACAGGTAGTCAGGTAGGGACAGGCCCCAAAGAGCATGGTTGCCACCCTCAAAGTCCTTCATATACGATTGCACTGGCATTAAGGCTCATCCCATTTGGTTGCCTAATTTATGGAAAAATCAGATCTAAGTTGCCAGAGGATTTCCTGTTTTTTCCCACTTGGGACCTCTCCCAGCAAGATGGGGAAATCCCTCTTAGCTTAGAAGTTTTTATACTTTTATTCTCTTTTACTTTTTACTGTCTTCAAATAAATCTTTCATAATTTACCCTTCTTCATGTGTATGTTTCTCAGTTCTTGGCCAACCATAGACAAGCACTTGAACCACTCTGGCTTGGGGAGTTCTTTGAGAGTGACTGTTGAGGAGTTCTAAGTCCATCCGGCTCCCAAAAGAGGGGCTTTGCTGGCTTTCAACCCTCCAACCCAGCTGTAGTGTTAAGTCTTCTTAAACATGTGAATGATAGTAATGATAGTAATGAGGTGTCAGATTAAGAATAAAAAAAAAAAAAAGTCTTCCAAGAGGTGGGCTTGATCTTACCAGAAATGTAATTGTTATGACCTAATATGATTTATTGAGTCGCTGAAGCCCTCCCTTATTTTCACTTGTATATGGTTTCATTTACATACCTTCTTGGCCAGGAACAAAGAAAAGAATCAAGAAACAAAGGCATGCTTTTTTTGTTTGTTTGTTTAGTTGAAACTTAGCATGGATACATCAACTGCTGGTGCCATCATTCCCTCCTCCCCGCCCTGCTCCACTACGGGTCCCACTTGTTCACATCAAGTATAATCTAGAATCCTCAAGATCATTTCCCATCTAATAGTCCTCCAGGCCCCTGAAAAGATATAGCCTAAACTTTGTTGTATACCAGGTTGAAGAAGTCTTAACACCATTTCTTAAACATTAAAATAAAAGGAATAATAAATAAACAAAATTATTTTCTATTTCTCCTATGATTAGTCTGTTACTAAATTAATCCCATTCTTACTGGGAACCCCCACCCCACCCACACTTGTCCCATCATTATACTCTAAGATTGATTGGAGTTTTCATCATTTCCCCTTGATGGAAACTTGCCCTCCTCTTAACTCTTTGTCCGATAAATTCTCCAGTAGCTTATACCATTGCATCACTATTGCCATTTTGACTGGCTTCCCTCATTGTGACCAAGCTTTTATTTATTTATTTATTTTAACAAACTACTTATACCTTTTCCTTCACAAAACCTTATGAGAGCTTTTTAACAAGATGAAGAAGCAAACTGCTTACAGTCCTGCACCCGTCCGTGAGTCCAGGCACTGCCTCCCTTTGCCCTCTGCCTTTGTTGCTCTCCATCACCTGCACCTTGCTCTCTTGTGCCTTTCTTGCCTGTGAACGTGAGGCTCTTGCAGATTAAACAGCCCTTTTGCTTTTTGCCTTTGTGCTATGTAAGTTCCTATATTTTAAATTCCAGCTCCAAAGGTTAATTCTTGCCCAATGTCCCCACTTCCTAACTGCCTGTCCCACATCATTTTTTCTACATAGGTCAAACCTTGATTGTACTTTTTTTATGGTTATAGTCAGGTCTTATTATTTTGGTTTTCTTATTTTATCACTTTCTGTTAACATGATAAAAAAAATCATCTTTCCTGGTCAAAGATTATCCATCAATTTCCAGTCAAAAGCCTCTCATGTAGTGGGTACTCAGTAAGTGTGTGTTAAACCGAGACAAATTCTAGTCGCCTCTTGGATCACCAGGTGACTGCTCAGCAGTTTTACAGAGGACAATCCTGGCTGCTATGTGCATGACTTCTTTTCTGTTCAGCAATGGGGAGAGAGACCCCAGGGTCACATTCTAGGCTTGGCAGAAGGTATCCATGGAGACAGAGGAATGCTCCCTGGGAACACTTTCCTACGGAAGGGCCATGCTTTTCCCTCCCTTCAGAGCTCCAACTCCCCTGGAATTTGCACACAGGAGGCTCTGAGGATCTGTATAGACTTTCTGTTTCTCAGCTTTGCATGGTGAGGAGAGTGCGGGGGCAAGGTTGGAAAGAAGGCAAACATACTTCTTGCATAAGCATATGCTAGGAAGCCTCCCTGGCCTCTAGACAAGGGAAAGAGCCAGGCTAAATGTGTGATGCTAAAAGATTCAAGGAAAAAGAAAGAAAATAGATGGCACATTTTATAAAACTGAAACCCGTAGGATGTCTAGGAATTCAAAACACTTTTATTGCCTTAAAAAACTTAGCATGGCAATGATTCTATGTATGTCTTTTTTTCCCCCATAACGTACATGGGAATAAAGGGCACTTCTTATCTTTCAGTGCTGTACAGCCCACTTGTTGTTAAGACACAGGCTTACATTGTAGCCCACATTGTGCCTCGTTACAACTAGTCATTATAAGCCACTAGGCAAGCTGGGCAGATGGTGTCAGTTCAGCTTTCAGCTTGTAGATGGCCCTTAGATGACAAGTAGGGATGAAAGTTTAAAATGCAAGCAGAAAGAATCTTCAGTAAAATGGCAAAGTCAAGATTCACTTAGTCCTGCTTTGTGTTGTGTTGTCTTGAACTCAGCAACAGAAGGGAACAAGGTAAGAGGCAGTCACTGTACAGACTAGTCTCTAACAATTGTTATAGTGTGCCTGGAGAGAGAAAGAGGAGAGAGGAGCAAAGAGGACTGTAGGCTTTTGTTTCTTCAAATGTCAAAGGTTACTAAAATAGAAATGGCAAAAAGATGAAATGGAAACTTCAGGGAGCATTGCATTATGTCATTCAATCTGAATCTCATTCAGAGACATCCAATCACCCTCTTTCCTCTGTGAACATAATTTCTAAGCCCCTACTCTTACCCTCAACCCCACTCCTGTTAACAAAAAAAAAAAAAACTTGAATTACAAATGAATGCAGAGGAGGAAAGATTGAAAGAATAGTCTATTCAGATATTTTCTTGTTTCTTAGGAATTTATTTTATTTCATTTTAATTGATGATATCATATCACACAGAGTATATAGAAAATTCAAAAAGTATAAGAAATGCCAAATACTTGAAACTCCACTATTTACAGTAGAGATAAACCTGTTTTGGTGACCATCCCTTGAACATGTCACACTTTCTTCCACATCTATTTGTATGTCATGCATGCTGTTTTTTTCAATAACACATATTTTTTTTTGCACTAACCCCATCCTTTCATAGCTATTATAATATATGATGCTACTTATCACAATGTATTTCCCAGGAGGTAATTGCTATACTCTTTAATATCAGCCAAGTAGTATTTTGTCATTAAGCAGTTTATTTAAAAATGTATTTATTTGGGAATGATAGAAAGAGAAACAGATAGTTATATAGAGAGAATTGGCATGCCAGGGTCCTAGCCACTACAAACGAACTCCAGGTGGCTTAACATGGGCCCTGGGAAATCAAACATGGATCCTTTGGCTTTGCAAGCAAGCATTTTAACTACTAAACCATCTATCTCTCCAGCCCAGCAATTTTCATATAATAATTGACCATTTGGATTTACTCCAATTTGAATTGCTTTCTTTTTTTATTACTCATTTTAAAAAATTGGGATTGTCTGGTTACTTGAAAAAATTAATTTCCAACACATTACCTTTTGTGTGCACTCAAATATTATCTTTTGTTTATATTAATGATATCTATGCAGTACAAGTATATTTAAATTTTATGCAGCTAAATAGATCTTTTATAACCTATGGATCTCATTGTTAAAACGCCTTTCAACCCTTCATTAATACATATATCCTAACTTGATTTAGGCTTAGATTTTTTTATGCTCTTCATTTAAGTGTTTAGCCCATCTGGAGCTTACTTTTTGTGCATGTGGTGAGGTACGGATCCAACTTCATATTTTACAGGTGAAAAGCCAGTGACAGTACCATGTATTAAATTAAGACATATTTTTCATATTGAAGTGAAATATATATATATACACACACACACACACACACAAACTTTACTGGAATTTATTTCTTTACTTTTATTTAATTCCAGTTACACAGTACTCATTTTCAAGGCAAGCAAATACTTTTTTGTACATATAGTACATTTATTGTCTAGAAAAGCATTCATAATGACTAATTATTCTCACACATCTACTTTCTCAAAGGCATTTTAGTTAAAAGAAGAATTTTAATTTAATCTTAAGATTCTTACTAAAAATGCATGAGATATGTATTTTAACTTTGGTGGAATTGACATTAACATGATTGTTTTTCTTCAGAATCATTTTTTTTTTTTTTGTAACCATGGAAGGCATTCATGTGAAGTCAGTAACATTTTCCTGACCCACCTCTATAATCTGTATGAAATAATTACCAAGAAAACTATGCAGTCTCCCCAAGGCAATTTGACTATTTGAGAAGAGGTATGTCCTATGATGTTGCTTTACAAGTGCAGTCTGGTCAGAGGAAATGATATTTAAGAGAGAGGATGCAAAGCAGGAAGCTTGTTGCCAACTCTTAACTCAAGCTCCAAGTTTGTATTAAAAAAAAAAAAAAGAGCTGGGAGTGATGGCGCACGCCTTTAATCCTAGCACTTGGGAGGCAAAGGTAGAAGGATTGCCATGAGTTCAAGGCCACACTGAGACTACATAGTGAATTCTAGGTACACCTGGACTACAGTGAAACCCTACCTTGAAAGACCAAAAAAAAAAAAAAGAAAGAAAGACTTCTCTACTTCTCCCCTTTTTAAACTTTTTTTTTAAGCCACAGTTCTTTCTAAACTCTACTGTATTTGTGACTTTTTGATCACTGCATCCCTAGCATTGAAATCCTACACTTAATGTGAGGACTGTATCACCCAACTTTAGAAGATAATCTATTTTTCTATTACAAAAGTAATATATGATTACTACAAAAATCTAAATATTATAGAAATACCACAATAATGAACAAAAACATAATTTGACTTTTAGAAGATCTTTGTTTTTCTTATCTAAAATGAGATTAGGCTACATTTTTGCATACTTCATATTTACTTACATACTGTATGTATATATAAGTGTCAGTACTTATAGATGTTTTCTTCTTTTTTTTTCTTCTTTTTGGTTTTTATGAGGTAGGGTTTCACTTTAGTCCAGGCTGACCTGGAATTCACCATGTAGTTTCAAAGTGGCTTGAACTCACAGCAATCCTCCTACCACAGCCTCCTGAGTGTTGGGATTAAAGACATGCATTACCACACCCAGCTTGATACTTCTTATTTGTAATAGCTATGTACTGTCCTATGTAAGAAGCTGTAATTTATTTGGCTAGTTTTCTAGTTGTGCATATTACAGCTGTTTCCAAATCAATTCTAAAATATACATTCTTGTAAAATTCCATTTGTCCAGGTATGAATGTCCCCCGTAGCATCTTGTGTTTGTGATTAAGCCTCCTACTCAATCCCCAGCTGGTGAAGTGGAGCCTTGCTGGAGAAGACCTTGAAGGTTTATTAGTTTAGCTTTCTGCGTGTTCATAATCTTGCCCACTCTTGATGTTACCCACAGTGAAATTTCCCCTCTTAGCCAAACTGAACTCTTTCCTTCCATGTGCTGTGTTTGGTTAGATGTTTTGTCCCAGCAATGAGAAGGTCACTGCAACAGTGTGTGAGTTCATTTGGGTGAGTGCAGAAACATGTGCCATGGCATGCATGTGTATATCAGAAAACAATAGTCAGGTCTTGGTCCTCACCTTCCACCTCTCTGGAGAAAAGTTCTCTAATTCACCACAATATTTGTCAGGGTAGCTGGCCCGTGAGCTTCCAGGGAACTTTCCTGTCTTCATCTCTCTTGTCCCAGTAGACGTTCTGAGACTAGAGATGCTTACTATAGCATCCAGATTATTTATTTGTTCATTTATAAATGAATAATAAAGGAGAGGAAAAAATATGGGCATGCCAGGGCCTCCGGCTGCTGTGAACTCTGGCTTTACATGAGTATTGTGGAATTGAATCAAGGTCATTAGGCTTTGTACATAAGCACCTTAACCACTGAGCCATCTCTCCAGCCTGCATCCAGTTTTTTATATGGGTTCTGGGAATCCATATTCAGGTACCCATACTTGTGAGGCATGTGCTTTCCCCATGGAGCCATCTCCACAGCACATAATTTTTTTAGTATTTCACAATTAGCTTTTTAAGATCTGATAGCAGACATCTCTACCAATAGCATATTTACTAACATTATTTCAAGACTAAAAAACAATTTTAAACTTAGTCATCTGTCAAATGGGGTTGCCATAACTGATAACAATATGGATAGGTATATTCTCTTTAATAGCCCTTCAAGTGGTTTCTGTCTAAGGAATTCAGCAGAATGGTGTCAGAAATACCTTTGTTGATTCTCAAAATTCCAGCCTCTTGGACTGAGACTGTAACTCAATGGCAAAATACTCCCTTAGCATGTGTGAAGTTCTGGGTTCAATCTGTAGTATAGGAAAAACATATTGTCCTTATTCCAAAAAACAAAACAAAGCCCCACAAATTTACAGTTAGCCCATCTTCATGTCAGACACAAGCCTAAAGCTGCTTTTCTGTCTGCATGGTGGTTTTGGACTTCATATAGCTATAGTTTCACCTGCTAAAGTCAAATGTGTCCATTTGTGAGATGGCTTTTCAAGGTAGCTGAAACTCAACTGTCCAACGTGAATCTGTTTTCCCAAGTATGTTAATTTCTCAAATCTCTTTTAGCGTGGTGATTGAAACCATCATCCCTCCCACCACAGCTTCCCTGTCATAACACCAAGCAGCTATTTTTAATTTTGCTGCATCCTCTTCACCATTTCATCCATACATCCTGTCAATTCTATGCTCAAACGCGCCTCATCCAACTCCTAATCTACACCACTCTTGTCCTTGCATCCCTCCAGTAATGTGCCGCTTCCTTTACAATCAAGTGCATGCCCTTTCAGATGGCTTCAGAGACTCTCTCCTGTGTTTGTTCATATGCTGTCTTTGCTCTTTTGTGGTCTGGGCCTGGCAGCCTTCTTTGTATTTATCAAACATGTCAAGCTTTTCCCTCCTCCAGGGCTCCGGCTTGCTGTTCTGTCTACCTGGCTCACTGTTTCTCTGGCTTTCTGCATGGCTGGCTCTGCTTCTTCACTGAGGTCACAGATCCCATGTCACCTCTCCAGAGAGGCTTTCTTTGACTCCTCCATCTAGAACAGCCCCTCCCCATGTAGCAGTTACCAGCAGCTGAGAGCATTTTGTGCATTTCTGTTTGAATTGCTTGTCTCCTCCTTGCTGCCTGAGGATAAGGTGTATGATAGCAAGGACCCTTCTGCAATTGCTCACCTATGAACTGGCTAAGCCTTCAAAAGCATGCAGTGCTCGGAAAGCACCAGGACAGATTCATTTAATAACAAACATATTCCTGAGGCCTAGGCTTGTGACCATTATGGAAAACCAAATATCTCAGTTTCTCTGCTTTAAACGCATTCTTCCATGTGTTTTGCTTAGAGGCCTGGGCTTTAGTGCCTTTGGTGAGCTTGTGAGAAGGCAAATGAGATCTAGATTCTGTAACTCATAAAATAGTCGAAGAACAGCCCTGCAGAAGGAAAACTGTATCCTCTGAACTATCCAGAAGTGCTTTGTTTTCTATAACTTAAAGCTTAGTTGGGTACTTCATCAGAATTCTTTCAATTGTTTTTCTTCAGATAGAACTTTCCCCACAGTCAAATGCACAAAGTGTCAATTTTGCTCACATATAATACCCTACATAGCAATTATAGATGAATGCTATAGAAAAGTTCCAGCATCTTTTAAGGTCATCTCATCCATGACCTTCTCTGTTAATACCCACCACACAGAGTAACCATTATTCTGACTTTTGTTACTGCAGATTTAATTTATTCATTCTTGAACTTCATGTGAATAGAATCCCAACTACCTACTGTTTGTATATGGCTTCTTTCACTGAACCGCATGTCTGTGAGATTCAGACATGTTGTAAGGAAGGGGTCCCCTGACCTGTTTTTTTTTGCTAATGGTAGCCAAGATTACTTGAGATTATTACTAAGCAGAATTTGAACTTTTGTCCTTCAAGCTGATTTCAAACCTAATGTAATGATTTGATAGCAGTCTTGCTTCATGGCTTTGTGTGATGCCATTCTTGTTGATTGTATCAAGTAGTGTTGAGCTAGGTAACTTCTTTTCTTTTTATATTTAATTTATTTACTTATGTGTGTGTGAGAGAGAGAGAGAGAGAAATAGGCAGGCAGAGAATGGGCATACCATAGCCTCTAACCCCTGCAAACTCCAGACACTTGTACCACCTTGTACATCTGACATTACATGGGTACTGAGCAGTCAAACTTAGCTGAGTCATCTCTCCTCTCCAGCATAAGGCAGCTTGCTTGTTTGCTTTCTTGCCTGCCCGCTTGCTTGCCTGCCTGCCTGCTTTCTTTCTTTATTTTTCTTTCTTTCTTTCTTTCTTTCTTTCTTTCTTTCTTTCTTTCTTTCTTTCTTTCTTCCTTCCCTTCCTTCCTTCCTTCCTTCCTTCCTTCCTTCCTTCCTTCCTTCCTTCCTTCCTTCCTTCCTTCCTTTCTTTCTTTCTTTCTTCCTTTCTTCCTTTCTTCCTTTCTTCCTTTCTTCCTTTCTTTGTCTTGTGTTTTTTGAGGTAGGGTCTCATTCTAGCCCATGCTGCTCTGGAATTCATTATACAGTCTCAGGGTAGCCTTGAACTCCTACCTATGCCTCTGAGTTCTGGGATTAAAGGCATGCACCACCACTTCCAGCTTCTTTCTTTCCTCCTTTCTTTCTTTCTTTCTTTCTTTCTTTCTTTCTTTCTTTCTTTCTTTCTTTCCCCTTCCTTCCTTCCTTCCTTCCTTCTTTCTTAATTTTTATTTATTTATTTGCAAATAGAGAGAGAGAGAAAGACAGAGAGAAATGGACACACCAGGGCCTCTAGCCACTGTGAAATAACTCCAAACACGTGTGTTACTTTGCATATCTGCTTTTGCATAGGTATTGGGGAATCAATAGGCAAGCACTTTAACCACTGAGCAATATCTCCATCCCGAGGCAGCTCTCTTAATCTCACTGAAATAGCTGGTAACAGGATAGACCACATGAATATCTTGAGACAAACTTGAGCATGCAACCAACCTGAACAAAATAAGCTCAGTCATAGAGGCCCAGGTTTCTTAATTAGTTCTCAGTGGCATGGACAATTTGTTTCCAAAAGTCAAGAAATAATTCTACAAGTGGCACAACTCAAGAAGACTTCATACAAGAAAATTAAATTGGGCCTCCCACTGTCATCTGTAGCGTCTGAAGCCACATTCATTTATTTTATTTATTTATTTTATTTTTTTATTTTTGGTTTTCCGAGGTACGGTCTCACTCTGGTCCAGGCTGACCTGGAATTCACTATGTAGTCTCAGGGTGGCCTTGAACTCATGGCGATCCTCCTACCTCTGCCTCCTGAGTGCTGGGATTAAAGGCGTGAGCCACCACGCCCGGCTTTCATTTATTTTTTGTGGTTAGTGTTCTGAGAAGTACCAACATGCTATATTAAAGAAGTAGGGGTGAACTTTATTGAGTTATCATTGAATTAAGCTACACAGTGTAGCCCCCCCCCATTTAACCTTTAGCAGGTGGTTGTCTCCCCTTCTTCTTTTATTTTTTTCATTCTCTGTAGTGTTATTGATATCAGAAGAAGCATATTAAATATATAAATCCATTTCAATACATTTTTATTCAAGCAAATCTTTTATACGCATGTGCTGTTTATACACAGGAAGGATTTTACAAGTCAATAAATAAAATATAAATGTTTCTTTTGTTTTTATTTGTTTGGTTTGTTTCATGTGATGTAGGGTAAATAATTTGAAGCTTAGAGACTGTGTTTATAAATGTTAGGAACAGAATGTGGTGATACAACGTGTTGACACTTTTTTTGAATTACTATGGCTGTTAATAATGAATGCACACCTTCTTTCCCCAAGGCTCACACACATCTCTGGACTCTTTTTTTAAAAAAAATTATTTATTTATTTCAGAGAGTGAGAAAGGGAGAGATGGAAGGAGAGAGAGAGCGACAGAGGTACACAGGGACCTCCCATGACTGTAAGCATACTCCAGAAATCTTCACCACTCTGTGTATATGGTTTTAGGTGGGTACTGTGGAATTGAACCCAGCCCAGCAAGCTTGTCAAACAAGTGTCTTTAACTGCTGAGCCATCTCCCAAGCCCCTAAATGTTTCTTTGGAAAGAGAGAGAGAAAGAAAGGAAAGCTAAGACCTCTTGCTACTGCAAACTCCAGATGTATGCACTGTTTTGTGCATCTGGCTTTACATGGGTACTGGGGAATTGAACTTGGGCCAGCACCTTTAATCACTAAGCCATCTCTCCAGCCTGACTCTCTTCAATGCAGAGATTATACATTGATAAGGTGAAAGTGGCCAAGGGCCAAATCCGTCCCTGTTCAGTTGCACCTATGGCAGCCATCCTTCCTTTCTAGTCTGCGTTAGCTAATTTCAGTGACTTGGAAAAACACATCACATGATGAGGTTGCTTGTTATTGTAAGAGTGGCATCATAGCTCCATAAAAAATGATACTCAATAAACAAAGAAAATTTGATTAGCTTTAAAGACTCCTCATAGTTTCATACTTCTTTTGAGGCTTAGAATGTTTAAGTACTTAGTTTTCAGATGATTGGAATTTAGTTTTCAATTTTTAGTCTCATAATGTAATTGGATGGTGCAGATGGCTTACATTTGTCTGCAGTGAAGCCATCTACTCCTTTAATACTGACAGGTCAAATGACCTAAATAGTTTGATTTCTTCCAGCTTCAGAACTGGGAACTAATCATCCACGTAGGAGATTTGAACCCGACATGAATGAAATCTTGAGTGAAAAGTTGTAGCTGTATATTTATTGCATTTGGTGATAAATTCAGAAAGTACTGAAATGTATTGGAAAAGTAATTATTATTTTGAGTTATTTTGTATCACAAATAATTTTGCTTTGAGAAATCAGCAAACTCCGGAGTTTCTCCCTTTATCTGGGTAGAAATGTGGGTGAAAACATCAAGTTCAATGCAGCTCTTTGCAAATTAGTGGGTGGCAGAACAAAATGATTATAGGTGTCCATGAAAAATCAATTCTTCACATCTAGAAAAGACAGTAGCATGTCAAAATAAAGCTTCATGTTCCCTTCTGGTTTCATGTCAGCTTTCTTTCCTTGCCATCTGTTTGGTAAATGTGACTGTTTGATGTCATTCCACCTGTAAGCCTTCACTACATTTCCAATTTCCTCTTGCCTGTACTACAGCCACCCCCCCCCCCCAGAAAACTGTGCTTTCAATCCCATGAAAAGCATACAATTAAGACTAAAGAATCTGAGCCACTATTGCTTAAAGATAAACAATCAGAGCATCAGAAAGAATGATAATTAATTTACATAGTTTAATAGTTAATAATGTGTACATTTATAGTGATACTTAACAGAAAATCAAATAATAATAACAATTTTCTTATTTGTACTGTTGAAGATAATTACCAGCAATTCCTTAATTTTTGATTTGAGATAAGGTCTCATGTAGCCCAAGCATCTAACTCACAGTATAGCGAAGGATGTCCTTGGACTCCTCATCCTACAGCTGTGTGCCACCACACCAAGGTTACCAGTTCCTTACTCTGACTATTTTTGAGGCACTGTCTTGCTACAGAACCAGGATAGTCTTGAACTCATGCTTCTTACACCTCAGCTTCCCAAATGCTGGGATTATAGCCATGTGGTCACATGCTTAGCTGATATGTAGTTTTGCTTTTTTTTTTTCAAGGTAGGGTCTCACTCTGGTCCAGGCTGACCTGGAATTTACTGTGTAGTCTCAGGGTGGCCTCAAACTCATGCCAATCCTCCTACCTTTGTCTCCCTAGTGCTGGGAGTAAAGACATGCACTACCACTCCCAGCTTGATATGCACTTATTTAAGAGAAAGTCAGTGTAGCAGACAGATTCAGGTTCACTGAGACAAACTTCCAGATCAGGCACAGTTATGGAGGAAGGGATTTATTGAAGCTTGCAGATCCAGGGGAAGTTCCATAATGACAGAAGAAGCTGGTCTGCCTTCACAGGTCCAAGCAGAGAGAGAGAGAGAAGCACAAGCCAAAAGCCACGCAGCAGAAACTCCAGCTAGGCACACTTTGCATATTTTTAGATTGAAATCTCAAACCCACCACCACACCTTGAGATCCATCCAGTGACACTGCCTCCAGCCAGGTGGTTGCAGATGCAAACTAAAAACTAATAAAACAATGAATATATTGAGAGCCATCTATTCAAACCAACACATTTTGCCCCTGGCCCCCAACAGATTCATAGCCATCACACATTGTAAATTGTACTCAGTCCAATATCAAAGGTGCTTACAATCTTGACCAATTTAAGATAGCGAGTTCTGTAAAATCAAACAAGTTAAATACTTCCAACATATAAAGGCACAAAGTAAACGTTTTCAACTGGTATAAGGCATAGCAAGGAAAGACTAGAACAGACCATACTCAACCACCATCAAACAAACAGCAAATATCTGCAGTTCAAATTCAGTATAGCCAGAAACTGACAGTCTCCAGATTTTCTAGTTTTGCCCCGCCAGCTAGACAGAGTAGCCAGGGAACACTTCTATCCCAGGCCAACAGTGCACTCCATGGTAGCCTTTGCATAGTATGGGTATATCCGAATCATCTTGAGGTCAACAAAAAACACCACATAAACAAACTTAATCATAAGAATCACATGATCATCTCAGTTGATGCAGAGAAGGCCTGTGACAAAATATAACACTACTTCATAATCACAACACTGGAAAGAATGGACATGAAGGGTTTATATCTCAACATAGTAAAGGCTATATATAAAGCACACAAAGCCCAAATAATACTTAATGGGGTAAAACTCAAAGCATTCCCACTGAGATCTGGAACAAGATGGGGAGCCCACTTTCAACACTGCTCTTCAACATAGTACTAGAGTACTAGCCCAAGCAATAAGGCAGGAGAAAGAAATAAAAGGGATTCAAATTGGAAAGAAAGAAGTCAAGTTAGCCTTGTTTGCAGATTACATGATCCTATATATATAAGTGACCCAAAAGTCTCCATCTCAAAACTTCTATAGGTAATAAATTCCTTTAGCAAAGTGGCAGGAAACAAACTCAGCACACAAAAATCAGCTTTTCTATTTGCAAAGGACAAATATACAGAGAAAAATCAGTGAGACTGTCCCACTTTCAATAGCAAAAAAAAAAAAAATTAAATTAAAAAAAATTAAATGCCTTGGAATAACACTAATCAAGGATGTGATAGACCTATATAATAAAAACACTCAAAAAAGAAGTAAAGGAGGACTTGAGAAGATGGAAAGACCTTCCATGCTGGTGGGTAGGTAGAATTAATATTGTGAAAATGGCAATTCTACCAAAAGCAAGATAGATTTAATGCAATAACAATAAAAAAATACAGGATCATTTTTTTTTTTTAGTTATGTACACAGTATGTACATAGCCATGTTGGTACCATCATTAGCCCCCTCCCTTCCCTCCCCCCTTGGCCATGTTGGCGAAGGTGGATTGTGCATTGTGGGGTTAGCCATCTGTTATGGGTAAGACACAATGTCTCTGTTCATAATGAACCAACATGTTGTACTAACAATCTTTCTGCCCCCTCTTCTGCAAATTTCCCTGAGCTATGATGGGTTTATTTTAGGTCTACTTCAGTGATGAGGTCTTGGGAGCCTCTGTGTCTCTGGATATCTGGTTTAGCAGGAGTTGAGTCTTCTCTCTGTCTATCTCCTTCACCCTTGTGCTGGTACCAGGTTCACCAAGAAGGCAACACTATTGCTCATTTCCACAATTACTCTATAGTTTCACCTCCCTGATGAGGTGCAATGGGCTGATTTTCTCCTTAGGATCTGTGTCCATCTGGAAAAGAGAAGCAAATTCTCCAATGGACAGTGAAGTCATTACCAAATACATGGGATAACCATTATTATTTTTGAGAGAATTTAATAAGTGTAGGCCCTTTTGTAGCCCACAGTTGGTTTAGCTTGATAATGGAGAGCAGGCTTATTTTTTTGATATGGTTCTGACTTGTTTCCCTGATCCATCTATGGGTTCTGTTCCACTGAGTGGATCTGTTAGCCAAATAAAGAGCAGTTGGTTACCCACCATGGCTGAGTGCCACTATTGCACTTGTATGACCATCTCATCAGGTTGTTTGCTACTGATTAGCTTATACCACGAGTTGCTTGAACAGATGGTCATTTTCCCCCAGTTGCTCATGTAACACCTCCTGGCACTAGATGAGCTAACTGTCTGGGCACCAACCCTCTTCCAGATTCCAGCCAGGTCACTCCATGTTTTGTACCAATAGCATATGGTGTCTTCAGCAGTAGGGTCTTACCACTAACCTTTGGTGGGTCATCAAGTGCTCTGACAGAATTCTGTCTTCTTTTGTAAAACTTGTAGGTCTCTCTTATCAACAGCTATTGTGAATGTTAACTGCATGCTAGTACTGGGAGTTACAGGACATCACCAAGGGAAAGAAGGAAGAAAATGATAGGTAATATAAAAGAGAAAGAGAGAAGAGTGAGGAAAAATAAAGCAGGGGGAAGGGCTGGAGAGATGGCTTAGCAGTTAAGCACTTCCCTGTGAAGTCTAAGGATCCAGGTTTGAGGCTCAACTCCCCAGGACCCACCTTAGCCAGATGCACAAGGCAGCGCATGCGTCGGGAATTCGTTTGCAGTGGCTGGAGGCCCTGGCTCACCCGTTCTCTCTCCCTCTCTCTATCTGCCTCTTTCTCTCTCTGTCACTCCCAAATAAATAAAAAAAAAATTTTAAAAAAACAGGGAGAAGATTAAGGTTAGTCTTTTTCATACCCTCTCTAAGGCCCTGTGATTCAGGTGTTCCCTCTAAGGATGTGATGAAGGCTCAATCATTTAGACTGTCTTGTAGGATATAGAATTTTATGGTACCATTGTCATTTAGATCCATTTTTGTGCCCCACCCCTCACATTACCTTCCCCTCCCACTCTACCCTCCCTCTTGTCTGGCCCTCAAGATGCTTATTAGGTATGTCAGCATCTTGGGAAGATTCAAGTTAGGAGCCACAGAGGAGTGAGGCAATGAAACGATTATCTTTCTATGATTGGGTGAGTTTGCTGAGAATAATCTGTTGCAAGTTCAACCATTTTTCTTAAAATTTCATTGTGTCATTTTTCCTTACTGCTGTGTAGAATTCCATCGCATCTTGGTTATATATTCATCTAATGATGGACATCTGTGTTGATTCCAGCTCTTACCTGTTATGAATTGAGCAGCTATAAACATGGTTGAGCAAATCTCACTGAACTGAGGCCTGGAGCTGCTAGAGTAAGTGCCCAGTAAGGGAATAACTAGGTTTGTTGGTAACACTATAGTCATCCTTTTTAGGAGGCTCCATATTTCCAAATTGCTTTCCATAGTGGTTGTACCATCTTACATTTTCACCAACAGTGAATGAGGATTCCTCTTTCTGCACATCCTCAGCAGCATTTGATTTTTTAATGTTTGCTATTCTTACTGGGGTAAGGTGTAATGAGTTGTTTTAATTTGCATTTTCCTGATGATTAGGGTGATGAACATTTTCTTAAGTGTGAGTTTACCATTTGTATTTCTTCCTCTGAGAACACCCTGTACAGTTATTTGCCCCATTTTGTGAGTAGGGTGTTTGACTTTTTATTGTTTAGGATTTTGAGTTCTTTGTAGATTCTAGAAATTATGCCTCTGTCAGTTACACAGCCATCAAAAATTTTCAGCAATAGCAAGGTTTTCTGGTTTTATATTGAGGTTTTGATCCATTTGGACTTGATTTTTGTGCATGGTGAGATGTGTGGATCTAGTTTCATTTTCTTTGCATATGGTTATTCATTTTGTCCCATACCATTTGTAGAAGATACGATCTTTTTTCCATCCTACATGTTTGGGCCTTTGTCAAATATCACATAGCTGTAGTTACTTGACCCAAAGTCCAGGTCCTCTATTCTGTTCCATTGGTCTATAATCCTGTAATTTTTTTTTTGTTTCTTAAATATATACATATGTATTTTATTGACAACTTCTATACTTACAGACAACAAACCATGGTATTTTCCTCCCCTCCCCTGCTTTCCCCTTCATAACTCTGCTTTCCATATTATCTCCTCCCTCTCTCTATTAGTTTCTATTTTAATTTGATGTCATCATCTTTTTCTCCTACTATGAGGGTTTGTGTAGGTCTTGCTAGGCACTGTGTGGTCTTGGATATTGAGGCAAATTTTTGCCTGGCCAGTAGTATATAAGGAGTGGTACCCTTCTTTGGCTCTTACATTCTCTCTGCCACCTCTTCTGCAATGTATACTGAGCCTTGGAGGGTGTGAGATATTTCAGTGCTGGGCACTCTTCTGTCTCTTCTTCTCAGCACTATGGTGCCTTTTGGGTCATCCCAGTGGTCATCACCGTCTGAGAAGAGAAGCTTCTCTAACCAGAAATGAGAGTAGCATTAATATATGAATATGAATATTAAGTGTATGCTTTCAGGGAAATTTGGTGAGAGTAATATATGCATTTATCCAGACAAGAGCAGGCTTCATACCTCTAAGGCTCATGACCACCCCTGCCATAGGCTTATGATTAGGTTTTCAGTACCAGGCATGTATTCCCTTTCATAGAGTGGGCCTTCAGTTCAATTAGAGACCCAAAGCAGACATGCCACTGTTGGACTCATTCAGTCACATGGCCAAACGTAAGGCTCCCAGTGTCTATTGTTTTCACTGCTGATGACTTCTGTCTTCCCTAAGGCTGCATACAGTGCAGCTTTCCAACTTTCAGTTGGCTGGGCTACAGGAAGAAGGTTCTCTGCTTAGCCAGCTTGATTTCTCAGTGACTTTGCTACTCAGGCATATGAAGTCTTCAACAATAGGGTCTTGCCATCTCTTTCTCATGGGAAACCAAGGGCTTTAGCAATAGCCTATAATGTTTTGGAGGCAACAGAGACCTCCCTGGTCAACAGATCACTGGAAAGTATCTCATCCCTGGCACTGAAAATTTTCTAGTAACAATCTATGGCTCCTGGATGTGCCATTATTCAAGAAAGTAGATTTTCATATGCCTTATTCAGAATATATTGAATTTCGATTGACTTGCCCCACACCCTGCTTTTATAAAATCTCTTCTCATGACCTTGCTTAGGTCTTTCCCCTCCCTGTAATCTGTTTCTCTACTTACATATATACAATACAATGATATGGTCCAATACCATATATCAAGTAGCTGAAGTTACTTGACCCAAAGTCCAGGTCCTCAATTCTGTTCCATTGGTCTATAATCCTGTTTTTATGCCACTACCATATTGTTGTTACTACTATGGCTTTTTTTTTTTCTTTTGGTTTTTTCGAGGTAGGGTTTCACTCTAGCCCAGGCTGACCTGGAATTCACTATGGAGTCTCAGAGTGGCCTCGAACTCACAGCAATCCTCCTCCTACCTCTGCCTCCCGAGTGCCGGGATTAAAGGCGTATGCCACAATGTCCGGCTTCTATGGCTTTGTAATATAGCTTTAGATCGGGTATGGTGATGCCTCCAGAACTGTTTCTTTTGCTGAGGACATGCTTGGATATCTGAGTCCTTTTGCCATTCCATATGAATTTTTAGATCTTGTTTTCTATCTCTGTGAAGAAAAATCTTGGGATTTTAATTGGTTTTGCATTAAATATGTATATTGCTTTTGGTAAGATTGGCATTTTCACAATGTTAATTCTGCCTATCCAGGAGCATGGGAGGTCTTTCCATTTTCTCATGTCCTCCTCAATTTCTTGAGTGTTTTTATGTTTTCATTGTGTAGGTCTTTCACATCCTTGGATAATGTTATTCCAAGGGTTTTTTTTTTTTTTTTTAATGCTATTGGAAATGGGAGAGTGTCACTTATTTCTCTCTCTGTTTCACTCTTTTGCATATAGAAAGACTACTGATTCTTGTGCATTGATTTTGTATCTTGCTATTTTTCTGAAGGAATTAAGCACCTTTAAAAGTTTTGAGATGGAAGTTCTCGGGTCTCTTATGTACAGAATAATGTCATCTGCAAATAGGGCTAACTTCTTTCTTTCCAATTTGCATATCATTTATTTCTTTCTCCTATTTTATTGCTTGAGCTAGGACTTCTAGTACTATGTTGAAGAGCAGAGGTGAGAGTGGACACTTCTGTCTTATTCATGATCTTAATGGGAGTTCCTTCAGTTTCTCCCCATTAAGTATTATTTGGGCTTTAGGAGCTTTATATATAGTCTTTATTATGTTGAGATATAAACTGTCCATACCTATTCTCTACAACATTTTGATCATGAAGTGATGTGTTTTGTCAAAGGACTTTTCTGCATCTACGGAAATGATCATGTGATTTTTGTGTTTAAGTTTATTTGTGTGGTATATTACATTGACAGATTTCTGTATGTTGAACCACCACTGCATTATTGGGATGAAGCCTACTTGATCAAGGTAGATAATGCTTTTGATGTGTTATTGAATTCAGTTTGTGAGGATTTTGTTCAGGATCTTCTAAATTCATCAGAGAAATAGACCAGTAGTTTTCTTTTCTTGTGGCATCTCTGCCATGTTTTGTTATTAGGGTGATACTAGCTTCATAGAAGGAGTTAGAGAACTTTCCTTGTTCTCTGTTTGTGTGGCACACTTTGAGAAAAATTGGTTTCAGTTCTTCCATGAAGGTTTGACAGAATTCAGCTGAGAATCCATCTTGATCTGGACTCTTCCTTTTGGGGGAGGTTTTTTTTTTTTGTTTTTGTTTTAATTTTTATTAACATTTTTCATGATTATAAAATATATCCCATGGTAATTCCCTCCCTCCCCACCCCCACACTTTCCCGTTTGAAATTCCATTCTCCATCATATTACCTCCCCATTACAATCATTGTAATTACATATATACAATATCAACCTATTAAGTATCCTCCTCCCTTCCTTTCTCCACCCTTTATGTCTCCTTTTCAACTTACTGGCCTCTGCTACTAAGTATTTTCATTCTCACGCAGAAGCCCAGTCATCTGTAGATAGGATCCACATATGAGAGAGAACATGTGGCGCTTGGCTTTCTGGGCCTGGGTTACCTGACTTAGTATAATACTTTCCAGGTCCATCCATTTTTCTGCAAATTTCATAACTTCATTTTTCTTTACCGCTGAGTAGAACTCCATTGTATAAATGTACCACATCTTCATTATCCACTCATCTGTTGAGGGACATCTAGGCTGGTTCCATTTCCCAGCTATTATAAATTGAGCAGCAATAAACATGGTTGAGCATGTACTTCTAAGGAAATGAGATGAGTCCTTTGGATATATGCCTAGGAGCGCTATAGCTGGGTCATATGGTAAATCAATCTCTAGCTGTTTTAGGAACCTCCACACTGTTTTCCACAATGGCTGGACCAGATTGCATTCCCACCAGCAGTGAAGAAGGGTTCCTTTTTTTCCACATCCCCGCCAACATTTATGATCATTTGTTTTCATGATGGTGGCCAATCTGACTGGAGTGAGATGGAATCTCAATGTAGTTTTAATCTGCATTTCCCTGATGACTAGTGACGTAGAACATTTTTTCAGATGCTTATATGCCATTCGTATTTCTTCCTTTGAGAACTCTCTATTTAGCTCCATAGCCCATTTTTTGATTGGCTTGTTTGATTCCTTATTATTTAACTTTTTGAGTTCTTTGTATATCCTAGATATTAATCCTCTATCAGATATATAGCTGGCGAAGATTTTTTCCCATTCTGTAGGTGCCTCTTTGCTTTTTTCACTGTGTCCTTTGCGGTGCAAAATCTTTGTAATTTCATTAGGTCCCAGTGGTTAATCTGTGGTTTTATTGCCTGAGCAATTGGGGTTGTATTCAGAAAGTCTTTGCCAAGACCAATATGTTGAAGGGTTTCCCCTACTTTTTCCTCTAGCAGTTTCAAAGTTTCCGGTCTGATGTTAAGGTCTTTAATCCATTTGGACTTAATTCTTGTGCATGGCGAGAGAGAAGAATCTATTTTCATCCTTCTGCAGATATTTATCCAGTTTTCAAAACACCATTTGCTGAAGAGGCTGTCTCTTCTCCAATGAGTATTTTTGGCATTTTTATCAAATATCAGGTGGCTATAGCTACTTGGGCTTACATCTGGGTCCTCTATTCTGTTCCACTGATCTACATGTCTGTTTTTGTGCCAGTACCATGCTGTTTTTGTTACTATGGCTCTGTAGTATAGGTTAAAATCAGGTATGGTGATACCACCAGCCTCTTTTTTGTTGCTCAGTATTATTTTAGATATTCGAGGTTTTTTGTGATTCCAAATGAATTTTTGGATTGTTTTTTCTATTTCCATGAAGAAAGCCTTTGGAATTTTGATAGGGATTGCATTAAATGTGTAGATTGCTTTAGGTAAGATTGCCATTTTCATGATATTGATTCTTCCAATCCAGGAACAAGGGATGTTTCTCCACTTTCTAGTGTCTTCTGCAATTTCTCGCTTGAGTGTTTTAAAGTTCTCCTTGTATAGATTCTTTATTTCCTTGGTTAGGTTTATTCCAAGGTATTTTTTTTATTGATGCAATTATGAATGGGAGTGATTCTCTGATTTCATCCTCTGTGTGTTTGTTGTTAGCATATATGAAGGCTACTGATTTCTGTGTATTTATTTTGTATCCTGCTACATTGCTGTAGGTTTTGATCAGCTCTAACAGCTTGCTAGTAGAGTCTCTAGGGTCCTTTATGTATAGAATCATGTCATCTGCAAATAATGATAACTTGATTTCTTCCTTTCCAATTTGTATCCCTTTTATGTGTGTCTCTTGCCTTATTGCTATGGCTAAGACTTCCAAAACTATATTAAATAAAAGTGGGGACAGTGGACACCCTTGTCTTGTTCCTGATTTTAGTGGAAAAGCTTCGAGTTTTTCCCCATTTAGTAATATGTTGGCTGTAGGCTTGTCATAAATAGCCTTTATTATATTGAGATATGTTCCTTCTATTCCCAGTCTCTGTAGGACTTTTATCATGAAGGGATGTTGGATTTTGTCAAATGCTTTCTCTGCATCAAATGAGATGATCATGTGATTTTTGTCCTTCAACCCGTTTATGTAATGTATTACATTTATAGATTTGCGTATGTTGAACCATCACTGCGACTCTGGGATAAAGCCTACTTGGTCAGGGTGAATGATCTTTTTGATATACTCTTGTATTCTGTTTGCCAATATTTTGTTGAGAATTTTTGCATCTATGTTCATGAGGGAGATTGGTCTGTAATTTTCTTTTTTTGTTCTATCTTTGCCTGGTTTTGGTATCAGGGTGACGCTGGCCTCATAGAAGGAGTTTGGTAGAATTCCTTCTTTTTCTATTTCCTGAAAAAGCTTAAGAAGCAATGGTGTTAGCTCTTCCTTAAAAGTCTGGTAAAATTCAGCAGTGAATCCATCCGGGCCTGGGCTTTTTTTAGTTGGGAGATTATTGATAACTGTTCGGATCTCCATGTTTGTTATAAGTCTATTTAAGTGATTAATCTCACTTTGATTTAACTTAGGTAGGTCATATAGATCAAGGAAATCTTCCATTTCCTTCAGATTTTCATACTTTGTGGAGTATATGCTTTTGTAGTATGTCCCTATGATTTTTTGAATTTCTCTGGAATCTGTTGTGATGTTGCCTTGTTCATCTCTGATTTTATTAATTTGTGTCTCTTCTCTCTTTCTTTTGGTCAGATTTGCTAAGGGTTTATCAATCTTGTTTATCCTTTCAAAGAACCTACTCTTTGTTTCATTAATTCTTTGGATTGTTCTTTTTGTTTCTATTTCATTAATTTCTGCCCTAATCTTTATTATTTCTTCCCGTCTACTAATTTTTGGTTTGCCTTGTTCTTCTTTTTCCAAGGCTTTAAGGCGAAGCATTAGGTCGTTTACTTGCGACCTTTCTAATTTCTTAATATAGGCACTTAAGGCTATAAATTTACCTCTTAGAACTGCCTTCATTGTGTCCCAGAGATTTTGGTATGTTGTGTTCTCATTATCATTTGACTCTATAAATTTTTTGATTTCCTTTTTGATTTCTTCATTGACCCACTCATCATTTAGTAGTGTATTGTTTAGTTTCCATGATTTTGTGTATGTTCTATAGCCTTTCTTGCTACTGATTTGTAGTTTAATTCCATTGTGGTCAGATAGAATGCAAGGAATTATTTCAATTTTCCTGAATTTGTTAAGATTTGCTTTATGTCCTAATATATGGTCTATTTTAGAGAATGTTCCATGTGCTGCTGAAAAGAATGTATATTCTGCAGCCTTTGGATGAAATGTCCTGTATATATCTGTTAGGTCCATTCCTTCTATGATCTCATTTAGTCGAGATACCTCTCTGTTTATTCTTTCCCTGGATGACCTGTCAATTGATGAGAGTGGGGTGTTAAAGTCACCCACCACCACTGTGTTTGGTGTTATCTGTGACCTTAGTTCTAATAGTGTTTGTTTGACGAATTTGGGAGCCCCCATGTTAGGTGCATATATGTTTAGGATTGTAATGTCCTCCTGTTGGAGTGTGGCCTTAATCAATATAAAGTGACCTTCCTTATCTTTCTTGACTAACGTCGGACTAAAGTCTACCCTGTCTGATATTAGGATAGCAACCCCTGCTTGTTTTCTAGGCCCATTTGCTTGAAACACCGTCTTCCAACCTTTCACCCTAAGATAATGTCTATCCTTTGTAGAAAGGTGAGTTTCTTGGAGACAACAAATTGTAGGATCCTGCTTTTTAACCCAGTCTGCAAATCTATGTCTTTTCGTGGGGGCATTGAGACCGTTGATATTAAGAGATATTATTGAAAGTTGTGTATTTATGTTTGCCATTTTTGTGTGTGTGTGTGTGTTACTGGTTCTATCTGTGCTCTCTTCTGTTAACTGGTATTTGAGTATAGCTTGTTTTTTCTAGGTTCCTTATATGTGTGCTTTTCCTTTTGTTCAGCATGGACGATTCTATCAAGTATTTTCTGTAGAGCTGGTTTTGTCTTCAAATACCTCTTTAACCTGCTTTTGTCATGGAATGTCTTTATTTCTCCATCTATTTGAATGGATAACTTTGCAGGATAAAGTAACCTTGGTTGACAGTTGTTATCTTTCAGAACTTGGAATATATCACGCCAAGCCCTTCTGGCTTTAAAAGTTTGTGTTGAATAATCTGCTGTAATCCTGATGGGCTTGCTTTTGTAGGTAACTTGATTTTTCTCTCTAACTGCTTTCAATAATTTTTCTTTGGTTTGTGTGTTTGGAAGTTTGATTATAATATGGCGAGGGGAGGTTCTTTCTGGGTTTTGTCTGGCTGGGGTTCTAAAGGCTTCCTGTATCTGTATTGGCACCTCTTTCCCAATTTGGGGGAAATTTTCCTCTATGATTTTGTTGAAGATGCCTACTATGCCTCTGGAGTGGAGTTCTTCTCCTTCTACTATGCCCTGAATTCTTATATTGGATCTTTTCATAGTGTCCCGAATATCTTGAAATTCCCACTCATACTTTTCTATAAGTTTGTCTTTCTCTTTGTTGGACTGCATTAGGTCTGCCACCTGGTCTTCTAGCTTAGATATTCTGTCCTCTCCCTCATCCATCCTACTGGTGAGATTTTCTACAGAGTTTTTTATTTCATTAACTGTGTTCTTCATTGCTAGTAATTCTGACTGGTTTTTCTTTATTATTTCTATTTCCCTATTTATGTCTTGTATTGCCTTCTTTATTTCATTAAATTGGTGTCCTGCCTCTTCTTTGATTCCTTTGATTTCCTCTTTGATTTCTTCCTTGATTGTTTTCATGTGTTCTTTGAACTCTTTGAACATATTTATAATTATTCTTTTGAACTCTTTCTCAGGCATTTCCTCTAACTCTTTCTCTCTGGAGGACATTTCTGATGCATTAATACTTTTAGGTGGATTTATATCATCTTGCTTTTTAGTGTTTCTTGTGTTATAATGTATATATTTTTGCATCTTGGATTAAGTTAATGCTTGGATTTTCTAGCTAGCTGTGTATTCTTAGCTGTATCAATTGATTTAATGTAATATATTTTCAGGGTAGGACCTTAAGGTATTAGGTGTGGCTCTTAAGACTCTCAGAGTATCTACAAAGATGTTCTTAGGGGTTGAGATTCCCTGCTATAGGAGTATTCAAGTAGGCTGAGTGGAATAAAATACAGGTAGATTCTAAAATTTAACTAAACACTGTACACATTCAATCAAAAACAGCCCCGAGTATCTATGCAAGAGTAGTTATTATAATGACCAGATCTTCTATCAACAAAGAGGTTTAGATTTCTGGTCTGTTGAGGGATCCAAGTCAGCTTGTGACCAAGTGAGACCCTTCCCTGGTGCAATCCCAGTTACCTTGGGTGATTTTGGTCTCAGTCAAGTTGCTGCCTGGGTCGTCGGGCTGCTGTTCTGATTTCTGGAGCTGGGCACTTGCTTTTCTTACGGGGCAAACCAAGCCGCTGCTGCTGCTTCTGCTGATGTCGTAGCTGCCACCACCGTAGCCACCACCGCTGCTGAAGTTGCCGCTGCCGTGACCACCGCCGCTGCTCCCCCCGAAGCCGCTGCTGCGGGATCTGCCGCCGCTGCCGCTCCTGGGTCCGCTGCTGCTGGGGCCGCTGGTACTGGTGCTGGAGCCGCTGAAGTTGCTGCCGAACTCTGCTCCTGCTTGGGACCCGCTGTCAGCCCAAGTTGGCGTGGCCGGGTCCCGGGCCGCTGCTGTGTTCGCTGGAACTGGGCTCAGGCGGTGGGGGAGGGGAGGGAGCCACGGCTGCTCTGATTGTCTCGCTGCTCCACGTGTTCTACCTCGCGGTCTTCTCCTCCCCTGCTCGCTGCCGCTCTCCCCTCACGTTTCCTGAGTTGCGGAGAGCGCGGTGCGAGGGGGAAATCCCGCACGTGGCTTTTCCTGCGGCTCGAGCTGGTCTGGCGGTTTTTTGCTGCGCCGCGGCTGCGGCGTTTGGCCGAGCTTCCTGAGCTGCTGGAGCCGCTTTTCCCGCCTGTGCGGGCTCTGGATGCTCTATAACTCTTCTACTTCTCCACTGCCGCCTCAATTTCCTATACACCTCACTTTTTAGTAAAAGCGTGTATTTTGCTGAGTTTTTTTTGGTCTTTTTCCCCCCTAGGCTGCTTTGGCGTGGTACCTACGCCGCCATCTTAACCGGAAGTCTCCTGGGGGAGGTTTTTGATTACCTTTTCAATCTCAATGGGTGTGATAGATTTGTTTAAGAGATTAATCTCCTCTGAGATTAGCTTTGGTAGATGGTATGTGTTCAGGAATTCATCGATCGCCTCCATAGTATCCTGTTTCGTGGAGTAGACTTTTTGAAATAAGTACTGATGATTCTCCCAATTTCACTTATGTCTATTGTGATCTCTCTTTTTTCATTTTTAATTTTGTTAACTTGAAGCATCTCTCTCTTTTTTTTTTTTTTTTGCTTGATCAAATTGGTCAGGGGTTTATGAATCTTGTTTATTTTTTCAAAGAACGAGCTCTTTGTTTCATCAAATTTCTTAATTGTTTCCTTAGTTTCCAGTTCATTAATTTCTACTCTGATCTTTATTATTTCTTTTCATCTGGAACTTTTTGGGTTGGAATATTGCTTTTCCAGTGCCTTTGGATGGAATGTTTAAGTTATTGATTTGGGATCTCTCTGTCTTTGTTATGAAGGCATTTAGTGCTATGAATATTCCCCTGAGGACAACCTTCATTGTGTCCCATAAGTTTTGGTACATTGTGTTCTCATTGTCATTCCTTTCTAGAAATTTTACAATTTCATTTTTTATTTTGTTTACTACCCATTCAATGTTTAAAAGTTTGTTGTTCAATTTCCAGGAGCTGATGGGATTTCTGGTGCATCTTTTGTTGTTAATTTCTAGCAATACAGCATTGTGTTCTGATATCATGCAGGAAATTATGTCACTCTTCCTAAGTATATGGAGGCAGGCTTTATGACCCATGATATGTTCTATTTTAGAGAAGGTTCCATGGGCTGCTGCAAAGAAAGTGTAGTCTATGGATTTGGGGTAGAATGTTCTGTAAATGTATATTAGATCTAATTGATCTATGCTTTTGTTGAGCTCTCTTACTTCCTTGTTAATTTTCTGTTTGGATGATCTATCTATTGCTGATAGTGGAGTCTTAAAGTCCCCAACTATGCTGGTGTTGGTGGTTATTTCTGTTTTGTTGTCAAGTAGGTTTTGTTTTATGAACTGTGCTGCACCTGTGTTTGGTGCATAAAGATTGATGGTTGTGATATCCTATTGTTGGATCATTCCCTTGATAATAAGAAGTGGCCTCCTTTGCATTTTTTTTAAATTATTTATTTATTTATTTGAGAGTGACAGACACAGAGAGAAAGACAGATAGAGGGAAAGAGAGAGAATGGGCGTGCCAGGGCTTCCAGCCTGTGCAAACGAACTCCAGACGTGTGCGCCCCCTTGTGCATCTGGCTAACGTGGGACCTGGGGAACCGAGCCTCGAACCAGGGTCCTTAGGCTTCACAGGCAAGCACTTAACCGCTAAGCCATCTCTCCAGCCCCTCCTTTGCATTTTTTGACCACTTTTGGTTTGAAGTCTATGTTATCTGATAACAATATGGCTTGTTTTTTTATTTTGGTTTGTTTGTAATATCATTTCCACCTTTCACCCTGAGGTAGTGTCTGTCTTTAGTGGTGAAGTGGGTTTCTTGAAGACAGCAGATTGTGGGGCCTAATTTTCTGATCCACTCTGTTATCTTATGTCTCTTGATGGGTGAATTAAGGCCAGTAATATTTAGTGTAATGACTGTGAGGTTTGATTTAATCCCTTCCATAACGTGGTGGTTTATGTGGCTTGGTATTTTCTTGGACTTTGTAGTTTTTTGCCTTCTCTGAGTTTGGTTATTTGGATCTGCTTCTTGTAGGCATTTGAGTTTGGTTATTTGATTCTTCTGTGTGGAGAATTCCCTGAAGTACTCTCTGCAGGTTTGGCTTTGTGTTCATATAGTTGTTAAGCTGAGTTTTATCGTGGAAAGTTTTTCATTCACCACCTATTATGAGGGATATTTTTGCTGCATAGAGTAGTTTGGGTTGGAAGCCATAAGTTCTTATGCTTTGCAGTGTTCCATTCCAGACCCTTCTTGTTTTTAGGGATTACATTGAGAAGTCTGAAATAATTCTGATGGAGTTACCTTTATATGCAATGTGTTGCTTCTCCCTAGCTGCTTTTATGACTTTCTCTTTGGTATTGATGTTTAGAGTCTTAATGATAATATATCTTGGCATATTTCTCCTTTGGTCCAGTTTGTTTGGAGTTATGTTAGCTTCTTGTAACTTAATGGGACTTTCTTTTGACAGTGTGGGAAAGTTTTCTTTGATAATTTTGTTGAATAAGTTCTCCATGCCTTTGGTCTGAATTTCCTCCCCTTCTGGTATTCCCATGATCCAAATATCGAGACCTTTAAGTGTATCACACAGTTCCCTCATGTTGTTCACAAAAGTTCTTGAATTTGCTGGGCATAGTTGCACACGCCTTTAATCCCAGCACTCAGGAGGCAGAGGTAGGAGGATTGTCATGAGTTCGAGGCCACCCTGAGACTATGTAGTAAATTCCAGGTCAGCCTGAACTAGAGTGAAACCCTAACTCAAAAAACCAAAAAAAAAAAAAAAAAGTTCTTAAATTTATTGAAACTTTGGGACTCACAGACTATTTCTTCTGTTTTGTCTTCCAGTTCCAAGTTTCTTTCTTTCTTCCTTTCTTCCTTTTTTTTTTTTTTTTTTTTTTTTGAGGTAGGGTCTCACTTAGCCCAGGCTGACCTGGAATTAGCTCTGAATTCTCAGGGTGGCCTTGAACTCACAGTGATCCTCCTACCTCTGCCTCCCGAGTGCTGGGATTAAAGGCATGTGCCACCACACTCGGCCCAGTTCTGAGTTTCTATCCTCAACATGGCTAACTCTTCTTGAGAGCTTTTATAGTTTTGGGCTTGTTCAATTTGGTTTGTATTTTCTACTCCCTTTTAATGTATTGTTTCCATCCCTTGGTCAAGTTCCCTTTTCACATCATTTTCTGATTTTGTTAATGCTTCTTGGAGTTCATCCTTGTATTTCTTTATGTCTTCATTAAGGATAGCAAACTGGTTATTGAGGTCCTCTTTTTTGTTTTTCCCCTATTTCCTTCATTTAACTATCTTTGGAACCCTTCCTGGTTCTTTTCTATTAGGTCTAATCTAGTGAGCACAGATTCATACAATTATTGTCCCTTTGTTGGTTTTCTGCACCTTCTGCTATTTTCTTGGTCAGGGTTGCATAACTTGTGTCTTCATTTTTGGGTTCTGATCCTGTTGTCTCTTAAATGTTTTGATTAGAGACATCCATTGTGGGTCTGGACAGTCTTGTTGGACTTATTTGCACTTGATTTTGCATGTTATTCATTTTGCACTGTGGTCTTCCCATCACAGTGTAAGAATCTTATTTAATTTAGGAGGAAGTTGTAGTATACCATTGCAGTGTATTTAGTGATTATTCCCTTTTATATTTGCTTCCAGGAGGCTTCTGATGGCAATGAGGCCTGCCTGCTCAGAGAGAAGCAGCCTGTGAGGCTCTGGTGGGGGCCTGGGGACCTGAGGAAGTGTCTTGTTCTTCTGTGGTTCAGGATATGGGACTGCATGGCCAGGTGGCCTTAGAGGACAGGGAGTGGGGGGAATTGGACCAAACAGACTGGTGTTGAAGCTGGGCTGTGGAAGGGGGGATTATGGGAATGTATAGTGGTTCTTCATTGCTAAAGGATGAGGGGATTGGACAGCAGGTCCACTGGGACCATGTAGCAGGGAGTGGATGGGACAGCTAGGTCCTGTGACAAGGCAGGGTGGGGATATGGGGATATAACCTGAAGTCCCGAGTGGGAATGCTAGCCTGCTGGCCTTGGTATGCTCTCAGGGGTAGGGGACAGCAGTGAGTTGGATGGAGTTGATCGTGGAGGTCCCCTAGGAGAATGCTAGCCTGCTGGCCTAGGTGGGGGCATCTGGGAGAGGAATGGTTTTCATGAGTGGAGTTCCCTGGGGGAATGCTAGCCTGCTGGCCTGGGACCATGCATGGGGATGAGGGGAGATGAGTGGGACGGTGTTCCTGCATGGAGGTCCCCTGGGAGAATGCTAGCCTGCTGGCCTGGGTCTGTGCACAGGGGTGGGGGCAGTGGCATTTACATGTGGAGCTCCATGGTAGCAGGAACTCCTAGGGTGCGGGGGGAACACTATCCTTTTGGCCTGGGTCCAGGAATAGGGAGTGGTATTTCATTTGTGCATGTAGCTATGGTACCATGTTGATCTAGGTACACTTAGCCTGCAGTTAGTGCAGAAGGAACCTGCAGCTGGGCCTGCATAAGACAGGTGCTTGACGGGGTTGGGGGACGGGCTACCCCAGAGCATGAGAATCAGCAGATTCCCTACTTTTTTCCTCTGTGCCCTCCCACTGGAGGTCTACTAGAATCTGCAAACCCCTAAAAAAACCCCATGAACCCTAAAGTTCTTGCCTTCCCTGGGAGTTGAGGCATGGGGTTAGGCAGGTGCCAACTTGACTGGAAGTGGTTTACATCCACAATGAGTTGTTGATCAGGGAGACCTATTTGATCTCCCAAAACACACAAGACAGACTTCTGTCAGAACACTTGATTACCCACCAGAAGTTAATAGCAAGATCCTACTGCTGAAGATACCATATGCTGTGGGCACAGACCATGGAGAGACCTAGTTGGAATCCAGAAAACTGCCAGTCCCCAGACAATTAGCCCATCTAGTACTGGAAGTTGCTACATGAGGTACCGGGGGGAAGTGAGCAACATCTGTATGAGTACTTCAAGGTCTAACTAACTCAGAAGCAAATTACCTGATGAAATGCTCACCCAACCAATAGTGGCACACAGCCATGGTGAGTAACCAACTGCTCTTTGATTGGCTAGCAGATCTGCTCAATGGAAAGGTAACTGTATCTGGAAATGGGAAACAAATCAGGATCATATCCAGATAACAATTTTGCTTTCCATTGTCAAGCTCCGCTAATCATGGGCTGTAAGAGGGTCTACACCCTTTAAATTCTCTCTAAATTAATAATGGTTATCCTATTTAATTGGTGCTGATTTCACTCTCCAATGGAAAATCTGCTTCTCTTTCTCAGACAGAAGCTGGACCTGAGGAGATAAATGGCCCAGCACACTCCATCCCAGCCCCAGCTAAAACCACAGAGGAATTGGAGAAATGAACAAAAGTGCTGTTTTCTTAGTGAATCTGACAAGGGTAAAGGAGATAGACACTGAGGAAACTCAACCCCTACCAAACCAGAGACCCAGAGGCTCCTAAGTGCCCATCACTGCAGTAGACTTAAAATGCTCCCAACATGTCTCTGGGAATTTTGCATAAGTGGGGGCAGAAAGATTGTTAGAGCCACAAATTGGGACATTTTGCACAAAGGCATTGCCTCTTTCCCATAACTGACTGCTGCCCCTAATTCATGATCCACAATCCCCATGGGGTTGACCTACATCTCCAATGGGGAAAGAAAAAGGGCAGGGAGGAAGGTAAGGATGGTACCAACATATGTTGTCTATATATTAAATGTGTCTGTAACTAATAACAATAAATTTTAAAAAAAATTAGCAGCCTCATTTAAGGAAGTTTCTTCAGGGGTTAAAGGAAACATGAAAGCTTAGGCAAAACAAACCCTCCTCCTAAATCAATAAATCAACATAACATTCATTCTCAATAGCACGCACTTATATCCTTATGGGCACGTTGACTCATGGTGGGACTTTACTGAGCACAGTTCATCAGTGCAGTGCTCCACGAAGTTAACGGGAAGTTGATCTACCAGGCATGACCCAGAGGACTACCCTACATGTGTAGCCTGCAAAAAGATCAAAATTCAAAACTCAAAAGACAGTTTCTGCTGAATACATGTTGCTTTTGCACCTACCTCAAACAGAAAAGTCGTAAATCAGGTCACCAAGACTCTCAGTATATCCTTAGTGGGATTTCTCAATAGGACAACAAAGCTCCTCAGTAAGTAGTGGTACAGGATTTCTTTTGCTGGTAGTTCAAAGGCTGAGCCCTCTTGTGAGACAGTGGAAGGGAGTGCCGCGGTGGGGGGGGGGGGTTCCCATCCTCGCACTGCTAGTTTGGGTCTGCAGCTGGGATGATGTGCACCTTCAGGAGGCTGGGGAACAGCAGAGTTCTTGGTTGTGGGGCGGGGTGGCGAGGGAGGGCTGGGTGGCCTGTGTGGGGAGTGGGTGGAGTGTGGTTCTGGTTCAGCCCTGGGGTGAAGGTGAGGCCTAGTATGAACTGAATGTGGGTGTGTTCCAAAGGTGGAGGGGCAGTGTGGGTGGAGCTAGCTGCATAGGTTGGACCCATGGAGGGTTCCTTGGATCCCCAAACCCACAGAAAAAGATGTGCTTGCTGACTGAGAAGCTTCAGGGGAAGGGTTAGGATGGGCTGATCAACACCGTTCACTAACTGCCCAACTTGACAGTGAGTAGCATTTCCTCCAAGACAGCAGTGAAAACAGCCTCTTCCGCTAAGAAGGTTCCAGAGCGAAGGAGGGAAATAGGCATGTGCATTTTTTTTTTTTTTTTGCCTGTGTTTGTGTGTGTGATGTGTGCGTATGCGTGTTTGCGTGTGTGGGGGAGTGTATGAGTGTGCGTGTGTATGTGGAGGCCAGAAGTCAACATTGGGTGTCTTCTTCAATTGCTTTCCACCTTATTTATTAACACGTCTTTCACTGGAGCCAGAGCACACTGGTCTGACTAGTCTAGCTAACTGGATCCACCTCTCTGTCTATTGAGTGTTGGGATCACAGGGTGGTGCAGCTAGCTTTGACACGGTCGGTCGTGGGTGCTGGAGAACCAAACTCCCTTCCTCAAGCTTGCATGGCAATGGCTTTACCAGCAGAGCCATCACCTTAGCCCAGCATGTGTAAGTTAAAACATATACACATTCTGCCAAACATTTTACTGTATCCTAAAAGGATTCTCCTTAGTTCTTACATAAAGAGTCAACATTGATTTATGCAGAATATTAGGTTGCCTGGACTAGTGGGAATTTAATTATAAGGAGGAAAGCTACAATGAAAATTAAATCAATTAAAATTTTAATTGTGTGATTATGTAAAAGTGTTCTTTTTTAAATCATGCATGTTTTAGAATCACTGGATTGCTATTTTCTGAATTTTTGAACCTGCTTATACCTTTACTAAAACAATATTTCAGTTAGCTTAATTTTCTACAAATGTCCTATTTATGTTACTTCACAGCTAATTTAGGTGTTTTTTTGTTAGAAATGTTTTCTTTATCTGATGTTACATAAATACCAGTGTCTGGCTTACTGTTTGTGTGTGTGTGTGTGTGTGTGTGTGTGTGTGTGTGTGTGTTTTGAGGTAGGATTTCACTCTAGCCCAGGCTGACTTGGCACTCTATAGCTCCAGCTGGCCTCGAACCTACAGCTATCCTCCTACTTCTGCCTCTCAAGTGCTGCCTCCACACCCAGCTACTTACTGTTTTCTTCCATTGACTAATCTTATCTTATAGTGTTGATTTTTTAAGCTTTATAACATTTAAATATGTAATGAAGTAAGTGCCTCTTTTTACTTAACTCACTGAGATGAAATTTTATGTCATTTGGGTGATTGCTTTTAAAAATCATATCAGAACTTTAAAATTTTGCTTGCATTACATCATTTATTTGGAAACTGGCCAGTGTAAGAGATGTAAAGTACACATAAAAGCATATTTCCACATAGTATGTGGAAAGTCAATAACAGCAGCAAGAACAACATAGATAAGTGAAGATTAGATGAAACAGGGTGTGTTAAATAATGATCCCAGTTCCTGACTCCTCTAAGATTCTCCAAAATACCAGCTCTCTTCCCAACCAGGAAAAGCAACCAACAAAATTTCAATGTACTTCAGAGTCCTTCCCCAAACATCTTTTGTAAAATGCAAACACAGAAACTGGTTTGATTTCTTTCCTAGGTGAATATCCACTAACAGAACCAAATTCTTTCTCTGTGTTTGTGCTTCGGGGTGGTCCTCATTCTTCCTGCTTTCCTCTTATTGTTTACTTCAACTCGGGTCTCCTGTCTTCCTTCAGTGCCTTTATCATTCACAGTGTCTGATTTTTGCCTCCCCAGGGAGCGGAGGGAAAGTTTCATGGAACTTGTTGGAACTTAGATTTTTCTCAATTTCAGTTCATTTTGCCATTCTGACTCCACTGACTTAACTCCATCTTTTATTTTATTTCATCTGACCTAGAAGCATGAATTCATGTGAGACTTAAGTCTCCTGCATTTCTCATCCATAACTTTGTATTTATTTATTTATTTCAGTGAGAGGGAGGGGGGAGAATGTGCGTGCCAGGACCTCCAACCACTGCAAATGGACTCGAGACACGTTTTACCTTGTGCAACTGGCTTACATGGGTACTGGGGAATCAAACCTAGGTTCTTACTCTTTGCAGGCAAGTGCCTTAATCCCTAAGCCTATTGTATCTATAACTTAATACAAACCTTATAGCTGTAGACTAAATAACCCACTACCAGAAAAATAAACAATTAAAATTTAGTTCATTTAAAATATATTAAATTTATAACATATTTGATGAATATGTTATGTATTTTAATATATTCAATAGAATATTTCTGTGCAACTTATTAATATTTGCATATTTTTATTTATTTGAGAGAGAGAATGGAAACACCAGGGTCTGTTGTATGTGGCACTTTATGGACATGACTTTATGTGGGCACTAGGGAATGGATCAGCAGGCTTTGCAAGCAAGCACCTTTAACCACTGAACCATCTCCCAGCACAGCAAACTTATTTAACATCTCTTTTTCATGTTTATAGCTACAGTAGACTAAATAAGTTAATGACTACAAAAATATAATTTATTAATGAATCAGGCCTATGATTAGTGAAATAACAGATTTATGAATCAGGGAAGCCTTTACACATCTGTTATGAAATAGTGTGGAAGGTGCTACAAATCTCATATCTTTATTATAGTTACTATAAACGGAATGTATTGGCTGAGCTTGAGTTCTTATCTATTAATATAATATCTATTTAATCCATCTATGGAAATGTAAATACATTATTCTTTTCTGATTGGTACTGTAAAATTTTAGTACAGACTATGATTTTAGCTTATGTTACCAACATTAGGAGGATTTGTATTAGTGGATATGTAAGAATGAAACAAGACATTTTCCCTGATTACAAAGCGGTTTGCTTTTCCTACATGTTTTTTTTTTTTCAAACTTATCACACAACTTGATTTAGAATGTTGGATTAGAGAAACTTAAAAATCTATCTTTTGTTAATAATGCTTTAAAAATGCATTCTGGATTGGAAGGAAAAAAAATAACAACTGAAAATAGTTTTAATTTCATTTAAATTTCTGAGTTTTCAGTTCCTTCAGTCAAATTGATCAAAACTGCCATTTTTGACAAACTGGTAGCAACATTTCAAGGGCAGAAAACTCAGGGTTTCTGACTGCTCTTGTATTGAGCAATGGTTCTTAAGTGATGACATCCATTGTCAAAGGCTTCTTCCAAAAAATACTGCAATTTTTGAAAGAGAAATAAGATTGTCTTTTAAAGTAATGTAACCCTGTGCAATTTTTTTTTCTCTTCCTTTTCTGACCCTTTTTATTTCTGGAAGGTTTTAAGTAAAGACCTCCAATTTAAAACCTATTATTCTGTGGGAGCTGCTTTCCCTCCTCCTCCACTGAAACCTTACTGTAGTCTCTGCCCTGTTATTTTCTGACTTTTTCACTTTACTTGGCACTGTGCTGTACTTAGGATGTAACCAGGATATGTGTGTGAATACATGATGTGAATTCAATAAAGAGGTTGAGCAGTTTTAAATATATTGAACATCACCCTGTTTCTGCTTTTGTACTTTCTCAGTCCAAAGGAGTCTTCCTTAGCCTTGTTGTTGGTGTGGAGGTTTTCTCCTTTTTTTTTTAAAATTATTTATTTATTTATTTGAGAGCGACAGACACAGAGAGAAAGACAGATAGAGGGAGAGAGAGAGAATGGGCACGCCAGGGCTTCCAGCCTCTGCAAACGAACTCCAGATGCATGCGCTCCCTTGTGCATCTGGCTAACGTGGGACCTGGGGAACCGAGCCTTGAACCAGGGTCCTTAGGCTTCACAGGCAAGCGCTTAACCGCTAAGCCATCTCTCCAGCCTGGTTTTCTCCTTTTGTGTATAGATTACTATGATGCTGAACTTTTAGAGGATGGGATTATTTCTAAAGTTAATTAGTTGTTGAATCATTATTTCATTTCCACAAGGTGCTTGGCCAAACAGTTGAGAGAAGATGCTCCTGTGAGAAGGGGGTATGGTTGATCTAACTCAGGTAGCTCCACATCAGCAGAAGTAGGCTAAACTGCTGCACTGCATTATGTCATCTGCATGGTTAATGAGGCTTTTGGGTGCTTAAATACAGTGGTCTTCGAACCAAAGCGTATGAAGAATTTTCAAGGGAATGTGACTAAAAATAGTTTTTAAAGAATCAAGTTCCAGTTCTTAATATTCATGCTCTCATTTCCCACACTGCCTGCCTGGGACAGTGATGGTCTGACTTGACCTTAAGAACCTCATTCTTTCTCTTCTTATACTTAATTTGTGTGTAATCACCCATCTGAAACTTTACAGTGGAAAAAAGTGGTAAATACAGACCTTCTCATTCCTCGTCAGAGGCAAATGGAAAATTCCTTTAATCAAAGCACTGTAAGCAATTGTTTTTGAAGAGAGAGACTTGCAGTAAAATTTTATTTCTTAGAATTAACATCTATCCATGCTTCTTTTTTGAAATTTTGAAATATATAACATATAAAACAGAAGAAATGTTTTAATTATATTCATTAAGTCCATTATAGTAACACCACAACTTTAACATGAGTATCATAGTCACAGGAATTTTTTTTCTGGTTTTTCGAGATAGGGTCTCACTCTAGCCCAGGCTGACCTGGAATTCACTATGGAATCTCAGGGTGGCCTCGAACTCACAGCAATCCTCCTACCTCTGCCTCCGAGTGCTGGGATTAAAGGCGTGCGCCACCACGCCCAGCCACAAGAAATTTTTGAAATTAAATTTTTATGAATATTATTGCAAATTATGATAGAATTACCAATAAGAGTTTTTTATTTTTATTTTTATTTATTTATTTATTTATTTATTACTTAGGCTGCTCTCGAACTTACTGTCTAGACCCAGGCTCATCTCAAACACACAGTGATCTTCCTACCTCATCTTCCCAAGTACTGGGATTATAGACATGAACTACCATGCCTACCTAGCTTAATGGATATTTTTAAGAAGAAAATTTTTAAAAAATAAAGAAAATTTAAATCATAGAATTATATTGCTTTATGAAAACATCCCACAGAAGTGCATTGAAAATCATTTCAAAGCCAAAAATACACAACATAAAATCTTTCTCGTTTTTTGTCTGTGTGTATGCATGTGTATGTATGGGGACAGGGAATAACTGTGAGTTGTCTGTGATCCATGTTCTTTGAGACAGGGTTTTTTGCAGAGGAACATCAGAGTAACTGGTCTATGAGCTCCACATTTTTCTGGCTCTCCCTATCATTATCAAAGATATATTGGGATTGCAGATTCATGTACCACTTTGCATCTGGCTTTATGTGAGTGCTGGGAAATTGAACCCAGGTGGACAGGTTTTGCAAGTAGGTTCCTTTTATCACTGAGCCATTTCCACCTCTCTCTCTCTTCTTTAAATGGGTTATTGTGGGTCTCAACTTTTTACACTAGCCTTATTTTATCAAAACACAGAAAAGAATGGTGCGACATTTTATTTTACACTGTTTATAGCCTCAGAAATGACATATTTTGCAATTAATTAATCATATGAAAATATAAATGTTCTATGCTGTGCAGAATTGATCAAAGTTAATTTGGCAATACTAGTGCAAAATATTTGAAAACCCATGTTGTAAAAGGATAGTTTTCTTAGTAGTTATTTTTTTCTTCTAATATTAAATATATTTAAGAGCTGGGTAGATAATCCACTTGGCTGAGTGCTTAAGTGCTTGCTACACAAGTATGAGGACTTGAGTTCAATTCCCAGGACACATGAAAAATGATGCACAGCACTTGTATTTGTAACCCCAGCACTGCGGAGATAGAGAAAGATGGATCCCTTGGGTTCATTGGGCAGACAGTCTAGCCTACTTGGTGAGTTCCAGGCCAATCCAAAGAGAGACCTGTGTCAAAGAAAAATAAAAAAAGGATGGTGAACCTGAAAATAACACTCCAAGTTACCCTCTGGTCCCCACGTCCATGCGCACATATATGTGCATGGACACATGTATACACCCCCCCCCCACACACACACACTAGGCATGGAAGTGCATTCCTATAATCCTAGCAATTAGCAGGTAAAGGCAGGAGAATTATGAATTCAAGGCCAGTCTCTGCCTACATACAGTCTGAGGCCAGCCTGGGCTACATGACATCCTTTCTCAGAAAAAAAAAAAAAGTATTTGGTCTAGCTATTTATATATTAAAATCATGATAAAGCATAGGCAAGTTCTTAGCTAGAAACTTCCAGGGTATCCAAGCTGTTCAAAGTCTTTCTTTTATTTTGATATCATCATCTTTTGCTCCTATTATGAGGGAGGGTCTTGTGTAGATAGTACCAGGCCCTTGTGGTCATGAATATTGAGGCCAAGTTGCGCCTGGAAGATTGCACTGTAAGCAGTCTTACCCCTCCTTTGGCTCTTGCATTCTTTCTGCCATCTCTTCTGCAATAGACCCTGAGCCTTGCAAGGTATGATAGAGATGTTTCAGTGCTGAATATGCCTCTGTCACTACTTCTCAGCACTATGATATGTATATTTTGGGTCACCTAAGTGCTCACCATCATCTGAAAAGAGAAGCTTCTCTAAACAAAAGTGAGAGTAGTATTAATATATGGGTATGAACATTAAGAAAAGTGTTTACAGGACAGTTTGTTGAGCACAATATATGCATTTAGTCAGACAAAAATAGATGTTACATTCCTGGGGCTCATAACCTTTCCCTGTGTAGGCTTTTGATTAGGTTTTCAGTACCAGGCATGTATTCCTTCCTGTGGAGTAGAACTCCAGTCCAATTAGAGAGCAGTTGTTTTCCCCCATAAGAGATGTGGCACTATTGCATACTTTCAGTCATTTGACCTGACTGCCAAACTTAAGGCTTACAGTGTCCACTGTTTTCATTGGTGATGAGTTCTCTCTGCCATAGGGCTACATGCAGCATAGCTTTTTTTTCAGCTTTGTGTCAGCTGGTCTACAAGGAAGAGACTTTTAGCTCAATGCCAGCTTGATTTCTCAGTGACCTTGCAACCAAAGCATGTGGAGTCTTAAGCAATAGGGTCTTACCATCTATTTATGGTGGGAAACTAAGTGCCTTGGCAATGGACTGTAATGTTTTGGGGGTATCATGGATCTCCCTGCCTAACAACTCACTGGATGGTATCCCATCCCTGGCACTAAATTTTTTTCTTTTTTCTTTTTCGAGGTATGGTCTCACTGTAGCTCAGGCTGACCTGGAAATCACTGTGTGCTCTCAAGGTGGCCTTGAACTCATGGCAATCCTAGATCTGCCTTCTGAGTGCTGAGATTAAAGTCGGGTGCCACCACACCTGGCGGCACTGAAATATTTTGAGTAACAGTCTATGGCTTCTGGGTGTGCCATTGTCCAAAACAGTAGGTTTCCATTTGGCTTATTCATAACATATTGAATTTTTGTTGCCCTTTTTCCACCCTTTCTTTACTCAGTCTCTTCCCATGACCTCACTTAGGCTATTCCATCCCCAGTAATCTGTTCATCTACAGTACTTTACGCAGTCAGAGAAACTTCTCTAGTAACAAACTGCAGAAATGATCTCTGAAAGTAGTTTTTGTGGCTATGTTTTTGAGGTATGGTGTCACTCTAGCTCAGGCTAACCTGGACTTCACTCTGTGGAATTAAAGATGTGCATCACACTGCCTGGCCATCTTCCCATTGGAAAATAAGTCAGTGTCCATTCGCCTGCTGACCCCAATCCTACCATGTCAACTGTAGAGATTCATGAAAGATTATGGATGCATGCAAAGAAGAAAAGCAATAGCCAATGACGTATGAAACAATAATTGATGTGAGTGTGCATGCATATACATACAATTACCTCTAGCCATTTTGGACAATGGATTTGATTATAATTAGTACTTCGGAGGAGGAATTGACATTCATCCTGGTAGAAAATAAAGAGATATTATTAGGGTGAGTTATCTGAGTTATCTGAGTGAATGTTTCCCAGCAGCACTCCTGGAAGAAGGATATGATGTTCTTCCTCTGAATCTTGATTGCTCTGGAAACAAAAATATTCAGTGTATAAATGTAAGAAATAACAAGATGAAAATTGAAAATTGTTAAATATTTCAAAAGAAACAAAGAACCCCCTGAGTTGGAGAGTTTACATGTTAAGAGCTCTGAACAGCATGATGGCATATTGAAATAGAAAGGTGAAATAATCATGAACTTTAAAAATACATTTTCAAATGAAATTTCTTCAGGAAAGCCACATTTAAAGTAAGCCCTGAAGCTATATACTTACACATAGACATGTCTGATGTATATGGATGCATAGAAATTTTCTTAAAGGAGATTACAGAGTGCTTATTGTTCTTATATATAGAAGGAGAAAAGAATGGAAGTGAGCAAAGGGGACTGACTTTTGCTTCTTACACACATCTTGTTTGAATTTTGACAATGGACACATAACAAGTCTATTGTTAAAAATGCTATACCAGGGCTAGGGAGACAGCTCCATGGGTAAAGGTGCTTGCATGCAAAGCCTGCCAACCTGGGTTTGATTCACCAATATCTATGTAAAGCGAGATGCACAAAGTGGTGCACGTGTCTGGAGTTCATCTGTAGCAAAAAGAGGCACTGGTATGCCCATATTTTCCCTATTCCTCTCAAATAAATATAATAAAATATTCTATAAATGCTAGAACAATAATAGTGATATAAGACTGCCTTAATATTGTACTGAAGTACAATATGCTAAATGTCTTAGGTATGTGGTAGTTTGAATAAATCTCCTCCCCCCCACCCATAGATTCAGGACTTTATTAAAACTTCTTGGATTTCTAGCCTCCTGACTGGAAGAGGTATCACTGAGCAGATCTTAGGGTCCAGCCTTAACATGTGGTGGTAGATGTGGTATACAAAGTGGCTGGAGTTCCTGAAGTGCACCTGTTTGTGGTGAGGCTTTTGGGATTTGGCCTGTGGCCTCTCTCTCCCTCTGCTTGGACCTATGAAAGGGGCCCAGCTTCTTCTGCCATTAGGGAACTTTCCCTGGATCTGTAAGCTTCAATAAATACCACTTCCTCCATAGCTATGCCTGGTTTGGAAGTTCATCTCAGTTATCTGAAGCCATCTACTAAAGAAATTGGTACCAGGAGTATAGGGGCAGAACGTGGTGGTTTGATTCAGGTGTCATTCATAAATTTAGGTAATCTGAATGCTAGGTCCCCAGCTGATGGTAATTTGGGAATTAACACCTCCTGGAGGCATTGTATTGTTGGGGGCAGGCTTATGGGTGTTATAGCCAGCTTCCTCTTGCCAGTGTTTGACATACTCTTCTGTTGCTGTTGCCCATCTGATGCTAGCCAAGAGGTGATGTCCACCCTATGCTCATGCCATCATTTTTCCCTGACATCATGAAATATCCCTTGATTCCATAAACCAAAATAAACCACTTTTTTTCCCCACAAGATGCTCTTGGTTCGATGTTTTCTGTCAGCAATGCAAACCTGACTGCAACAGGTAGCTAGTGGAAGAAATATCAGGCACACTGAAAAGTTTGGAGGTATGTCAATGACATCATTCCCTACTACCAGAAATGTTGGGATATGGGAGGAGATTAGTGCTTAGTCAGCAGGTAAGTATGCCAACCTTTACTATGTTGCTTGATACCTTAGCTCTCCCAGCCAGTGAATTTGTCCTTCTGGCTTTCAGTATCCTCATCTTTCACGTTAGGAAATCAAACTACATGAGAGGTAGCAAGCAATAAGCACAGGGCACTATTCTCCTCACTTTTTTTTTTTTTTTACAATTTTTTAAAATATTTTTTATTCATTATTTATTTATTTATTTGAGAGTGACAGACACAGGGAGAAAGACAGATAGAGGGAGAGAGAGAGAATGGGCGCACCAGGGCTTCCAGCCACTGCAAACGAACTCCAGATGCGTGCGCCCCCTTGTGCATCTGGCTAATGTGGGACCTGGGGAACCGAGCCTTGAACCGGGGTCCTTAGGCTTCACAGGCAAGCGCTTAACCGCTAAGCCATCTCTCCAGCCCTCTCCTCACTTTTTGATAGGTATTTCTAGCCCACCTTCTACCGAAAACATACCTCCTGCCTGTCAAAGTTGGCATCCAAGAAGAAAGGCATTATTGACTTTTAGAAAGAGAATTGACCTTGGAGACAGCCACAGTACCTGGTATTAAAATTAACTTCTTGTTGCTGGGACATAATACCTGACCAGAAGCAGATTATGGGAGGGAAGGGTTTATTTGGCTTACAGTTTCAAGAGGAAGCTTCCTCATAACAGGGAAATCATGGCAAAGCAGGCAGCCAGGACATCACATCTTGTCACAACAGCAGGAAGAATACTGTCTGAGTGAGTTGGCTCTGAACATCCAATGGGATGGACTAATAAACCTCAAAGTCCACTCTCAGCAAGGCTCTATCCATCAAGGTCTCCCTGTCATAGTCTGCTCCTTGTTGCTGGAATGAAGTTTCTTTAAAGCAGACACAGTTTATGGGAGGAACAGGATTTATTTGAAGCTTATAGATCCAGGAGGAGTTCCATAATGGCAAAAAAGAGAAAACCCACCACCAAAATCAAAAGCAAAAACTAGTAGCCAATCATCAGGGAACCCAGGAAGAACTCACTGTGCATACCTTAGGCTACAATTCAGTCCCCAGTAATACCTTAGGACTGGACCCTAGAATCTACCCATAGTGACATCTCTCCCAGCCAGATGCCTGGAGATCTAAGTTACAAACTTCAATGAACTCTTGAATATATTGAGGGACATCCATTCTAACTGCCACACTCTCCAGCCTTTCCCAATTCCCACCAACTAGGGACCAAGTATTCAAAACACATGAGGCTATTGGGGACATTTTACATTTAAACCAGTATACCCAGGTTAGGTCCTTCACTGTCACTTACTGAGTTGTTCAGTCTTATTCAAGTGACAATCTTTGGTTCCTCATCTACAAAATATTGAATAATATTCTTATTCCCCTGAGATTATTGTAGGTAAATAGGAGGCAAGCAGCTGGCTCAGTGTAGTAGTCAGTGTGCACTTAACGTTAGCTTTTATTTCTGCTAAGGCTTTTGCACCTCAGGGGTAGTGTGGTTTTCCTCTGAGAACAAATGGTACAGGTTACATTAGTTTGTATGAGTGCTACTGTTTGAATGTGACTGGTGCAGAAGTCAGCTGTTACTAATGTGACAGCATCTGTGCCTTGATTGGGCCATGCGAGGAGTCCTCCCTCCTGAATAGAACCAAGAGGCTTGCAGTGGTTTGGGGCTGACTGGTGAACTTGCCCTTCTACTCTATGCCACATGAGGACACAGCTAAAACCAGTCACCAGACCAAACATCTTGGTATTGGATTTTGCGTCAGCTTACACAACCGTGAGAAATTAAAAAAATACTTCCTTAGAAATGACCCAGTCTCAGGCTGAAGAGATGGCTTACCTTTTAAGGCACTTGCCTATGAAATCGAAGGACCCAGGTTCAATTCCTTAGTACCCACATAAGCCAGATGCACATGATGGCACATGTGTCTGGAGTTCCTTTGCAGTGGTTAGAGGCCCTGGCACACCCATTTTCTCTATCTAGCTGCCTCTCTCTTTCAAATCAATAAATAAACATTAAAAACAAGAAATGACCCACCCTGTGTTTTTTTTTAACTTTTTGTTCACTTTTATTTATTTATTTGAGAGTGACAGAGAGAGAAAGAGGCAGAAAGAGAGAGAGAGAGAGAGAGAGAGAGAGAGAGAGAGAGAGAAAGGTGCATCAGGGCCTCCACCTGCTGCAAATGAACTCCAGACGCGTGCGCCCCCTTGTGCATCTGGCTAACGTGGGTCCTGGGGAATTGAGTCTTGAACCAGAGTCCTTAGGCTTCACAGGCAAGTGCTTAACCACTAAGCCATCTCTCCAGCCCCCCCACCCTGGTGTATTGTCATAGCAGCACAAATACATAAGCACCGGGGTCTATCTTTGTGATGATGGTCTGCAGAGTTAGTAGCTGCTCCCCTCTGCACCTGAACCCAAAGATTCTGTCATCTGCTGAAATCTGTTTTCCCATCTGGTTGCTTAGCTGACAGGAGAGCAGTGTGTCAGAGTCAAGCCCAGTAACACACAGGGCCTCTGCCAAGACCTGCAAGTCTGTGTACTAGATTTTGGAGGTGTGACCTCCATGTTCAAGAAAGGAGACAAAGGGCACTGGCTTCAGTCTGAAATGCAATTTGTATACCCTGCCTTGCCTCCAGGCCATGGCTGGGCCAAGATGTTGTATGGACTGCAAAATGGACAAAGTGGCTGGGACCCTGCTGCCCACTCCCACACTAGCCACTAACCCTTTGAGCATGACTAGGTGGCTTGTGTGATGTAATTTGATTTGTTAGTGTGTGAGTGGTTTATAACCATCATTTGCGAGTAAATTACTTAGCTGTGTTCTTCTTTATGACTAGCTGAAGAAACTTACTTGATGGTCTAACATAATTTATTTCTACAAATACAGGAGTGACCTTCACATCTCAGTCCATCTCTTGTGAGCTATGGCCCTTTTCTTGCTCAGAGAAATGGCCCATGTTTTAACACTGTCCGCCATTTTCCACATTCCATTCCACTAATTGTATACATAAATAAACTGGTCTTCTAAGATGGTAATGAAAATTATATGAACATACTAAATATCAAAATAATTCTGCTTGGTGCTCTTTCTAAAGGTCTGTAAACAACACTCAAGCTTTTTCCCCCTTCCTGTTTAGACAGTCCTTAGGTAGATTGAGTCAAACACATTAGTCCCATTTTATAGATGGGGAAAAAAGGATCACGATGAAATATACAACCTCATGTTGGTTGGCCTAGAGGCAGGCTACAGAACATAGTGAGAAAAGCAATGATGAGACATTCTGCAGACTGCTCTGTTTTTATTTTATTTTATTTTTCTGTTGACACTTTCCATAATTATAGACAATAAACTATGGTAATTCCCTCCCTCCCCCCACTTTCCTCTTTGAAACTCCATTTTCCATCATATCCCCCTCTCAATCAGTCTCTCTTATTTTGGTGTCATCATCTTTTCCTCCTATTATGATGGTCTTGTGTAGGTAGTGTCAGGTGCTGTGAGGTCATGGATATCCAGGCCATTTTGTGTCTGGAGGAGCATGTTGTAAGGAGTCCTACCCTTCCTTTGGCCCTTACATTCTTTCCACCATCTCTTCTGCAATGGACCCTGAGCCTTGGAGGGTGTGATAGAGATGTTTCAGTGCTGAACACTTCTCTATTACTTCTCCTCAGCACTATGGTGCCTTCTGAGAGATCCCTAGGTTCCTGCTATCTGAAAAGATAAGGTTCTTTAATCAAAAATGAGAGTAGCATTAATATGTGGGTACAAACATTAAGAGAAATGCTTACCAGGCACTAGACTGTTCTGTTTTAAAGCAAGTAAATATGCATATTTCTCCTGCATTGCCTAGTAAGCAACAGGAGCTAAGATTTACAGAGTTCCACATGTGTTCCAGGTATGGTTGTATGCAACAGAAACCAGTTATTCGTCATGACAACCTTTGATGGGTATCTTTGTGAACATAGGCTTTTGACAGCTGAAGACAGGAATGCCCTGTAACCCAGGCTCATGCTGGCCAGGAAGAGTTGGGGAGCCATGTGCATGGTATCTTTTGTCTTGTCACTGAGGAGATCGGCAAAGATTCAGCATTCACCTCAGTTAGTGAGTAACAGAATATGATGCCCGTGTCATGCTGCTCTCTAAACTTCAGTAAAAACTATAAATAGCAAATCCTTGGCTTTTTATTGTTTTTGTTGGATTTGGGGTATTAATCTTCTGTTGTAGCAAGTTTCAGGGTGATTCCTGCATACTCTAAACTGTGAGAGCATCTATTTTGCACTCCAACTGTTACATGTATAAACAAAGAGATTCTTCTACGGCAATGAGCAGCTCTAGCATGAGTGGTATGAGGGTGGAGAAGTCAGCACCTGGCAGGTAGGGGTCTTCCTCCGCTTACCTTCAGGCTTTCTGTCAGCCTCTGTTGTAATGCCAGCTTTTAAGTGAGACTAGGGGAAGAGATTGACTAAGGAAATGTGGAGGGACGGCTAATCAAAATCTAAGAGGATATAAGTAAGTCATATGGAAACTTAATTTTTTGGACAATGGGACACTCAGGAGCCATGGATTGTTGCTAGAAAATTTTCAGTGCCAGGGATGGGATACCTTCCAGTGAGTTGTTGGCCAGGGAGGTCCTGATGCCCCCAAAATATTACAGGCCATTGTCAGGACCCTTGGTTTCCCACCAGGAATAGATGGTAAGACCCTATTGCTGAAGACTCCATATACTTGGGCTGCAAGGCCACTGAGAAACCCTGCTGGAGCTGAGCTGAAAACTTCCTCCATGTAGACCAGCTTACAGAAAGCTAGAAAAAGCCACGCTGCAGGCAGCTCAATGGGAGAGAGAGAGAAATCACCAGTGAAGATACCCAACAGTGGACCCTACAAGCCTTATATTTGGCCAGCCAGGCCAAATGAGCCAATGGGTGCAATAGTGGCATGTCTGTTATGGAGGAAAACCAGCCACACTCTAATTGGACTGGAGGCCTGCTCCAGGGGAGGGAATACATCCCTGATACTGAAAACCTACAACAGGGGTTGTCATGAGCACTAGGAGTATAATGTCTGCTACTGTCTGGCTAAAATATACTATGCTCACCAAATTGCCCACTAAGCACTTCTCTTAATGTTCATACCCATATATTAATGCTACTCTCACTTTTGGCTAGAGAACCTTCTCTTTTCAGATAGCAGTGACCTTGGAATGACTCAAAAGGCACCATGGTGCTAAGAAGTGACAGAGGAGTGCTCAGCACTGAAATATCTCTATCACAACTTCCAAGGCTCAGAGTCCATAGTGAAAGAGAGGATGGAGAGAATGTAAGAACCAAAGGAAGGGTAGGACTCCTTACAACATTCTCCTCCAGACACAAAATGGCCTGGATATCCATGACCTCACAGTGCCTGACACTACCTACACAAGACCATCATAATAGGAGGCAAAGATCATGACATAAAAATAGAGACTGATTGAGAAGGGTAGGTGATATGATGGAGAGTGGAGTTTCAAAGGAGAAAGTGAGGGGAGGGAGGGAATTACCATGGGATACTGTCTATAACCATGAAAGTTGTCAATAAAAAATATTTTAAACAATTAAATACTATTTCTTGCAAGATATCCTACAGATTTTAAAAGTCATACTGAAAAGCCCTGGGGCTAGGGAGATGGCTCAGCAGTTAAAGGCACTTGAATACAAAGCCTGCTAGCCTGGGGCTCAATTCCTCAGTCCCACATAAAAAGCCAGATATGGGCTGGAGAGATGGCTTAGCGGTTAAGTGCTTGCCTGGGAAGCCTAAGGACCTCGGTTCGAGGCTCAATTCCCATGTTACCAGATGCACAAGGGGGCACACACATATGGAATTCTTTTGCAGTGGCTGGAGGCCCTGGCACGCCCATTCTCTCTCTTTCTTTCTCTCTCTCTCTCTGTTGCTCTCAAATAAATAAAAATAAACAAAAATAAAATTAAAAAAAAAAAAAGCGAGGTGCACCAAGTGGCAAATGCCTATGGAATCGACTTGCAGTGGTAAGAGGCCTTGGTGGGTCTGCATGTATACACACACTGTCTCCTTGAAAATAAATAAAAATATTACATAAAAAAAGAAAGCAATGCTTTGAGATCATTAACTTCCTATGCCTACTTAGAGCAGGGCCACAGGAAGGAGGCGAGAGTGGAGGTGGAGGAAAAGGCTTCTGAAATTTTTAGAAGTATATGAAAGAAATCAGTTGGAAGAGAGACTGGAACACGACCACCTCTACTTCTACCACCACATGTAACAAATAAAAGCCAAGACTAGCTCAATTCTACCTCTACTCATCGTACAGATCTTTGAACATGCTCAGAGGTACTGGAATGATTTTCTTCAGGAAGTCTGAATTAATGGGAATGATACGGGCTTAAACCCTTGACATCCTAAACTATGGGCTATTCCCCTGTCACCATACTATAGGCATCCAACAGTAATACTTTCTTTTTTTAAAGTTCCTCAAATGATTTATTTTATATACACATATAATTACATTTAGCAGAAAAGTCATGTCATCTGTTGATTTAGGGATCCATAGAATCATAATCCAGCTTTAAGTAATCTCTTGTCCTATGCTGTCCTGAGGACTTGCAGAATTTAACCTGGTTCTATTTAGAAAATTTAAGAATTAAATTCAATAATATGTCTAAACATCATAAATACCTTATTTAAAATAAATTGAGGCTCATTTTCACCTAGTCACATTAATGGATTTGTTATAGAAATGCCAGATTATACAGAGATGACAAGTTGATACCCTGAGTACTCATTTTATACTCATAACAGTGACTTCTAATTTTAAATTCTGTTGTCCTAATTTCTTAATTTTTATGTTTATTTATTTGAGAAAGAGAGAGAATGGGTACACCAGGGTCTCCAGCTGCTGCAAACCAACTCCAGACACATGTGCCACTTCATGCATCTGGCTTAAGTGGGTCCTGGGAATTGCTTTTGTTGCAAGTTAAGATGGCTAAGCCATCTCTGCAGCCCTCAACAGTGATGATAAACTCTAAACATATTACACGTATACTTAGCAAGTTTCCCACAGAGGCTCAATGCAACCTGGAGCTGAAAGGTTACAGAGAACCAATATGTCTTTCACAAGACACAGGGGTAGGAGTGTATTTTGCTAAAGAAACCACAAAACTTCTGGATCCCAAGAGCCATATACAATAAGGAATTATTCTTTGCTTAGGGAAAAAGAATTAAGGACCATTACAGAAGAAAATCAGTATCAAAGGGATTTTGTAGATTAAATAAAAATGTGTCTCAATGTTTTCAAATGGAAGTGTGACCAAAGGAAAGAAAACATGGGTTTAATTTTAAACAGTGAGGTAGTAAATCTCCCTCAAAGGGCCGTCATACCTGCAGAAGAAAGAAGCAGTGGACAGTACTTACTATGTAGGCAGTTTCCCTAGGGGAAACTATCATACCTCTATTATATGTTGTTTGATGACTTCCTAGTTTGAGGGTCTTAGCATAGTCTACAGGGGGTGTCCTGCCTTTCCTGAATATGTATTTCTAGAAGAAAGTCTGTCAATGCTCTTGCAATCCATCTTGTCTCATGTTTGCTCCTTCTCAGAGGAGTCTGTCAGAAAGCTGCAATGAGCATTGGGTAGATTTTGAAGGACTTTACAGTATGTTAAATTGCTGGTCATGGAAGGACTTTTGGTTATTATCTTTTCTTTCACATATGGGAGTCATGATTTTAAAGACAAAAGCAGACAAGTTATAGGAATAGCTGGCTATCCACATGATTCCAAGAAGGTAGTATTTTCTGAACTATGGCTTCAATTTCCAGACTGTGAGACTCTTGAGAAAGTATAGAATAGTTTTCACAATGATATATTTAGTTGAGCAAAAAAATGATTGCAAATGCAATTCTAGGGGAAAGTAGAATATTGCCCAGATGGAACTACAAAACAAAACACAAAGAGAATCAACCATACATGTGAGTGGGCTTTCAAATTCCAAACTATCATAGAGAATATTCCAATATGCATTGCTATTTAGCTATTTTTAATGAGAAAATGCAGTAAATAGAGTTAGGAATAATATTTGTGGAGGAGGATATTGATATGGCGATGTAGAAAACACAAAGAACACAAGGTTAAAAAAATACCATAGTTGTCTGAAATTTGCAAAAGAATGTTATTGGAGAATATGGAGTCCATAAACCCAGTGGTGCATGCATTAAAGAGTAATAAGATTTAAAGAAAAAATAAACTGAAGTTGTATGATTTTAAAAGTTTAAGTGAATAGTGCTCAGTGATAGCATACTTAACATGTGAAAAGCTCTGGGTCTTATCCATAGGACAACAACGAAACGAATCTACTGAAATTGCTTTATCTAAAAGAGATTTGAAATAGATACAAATGATTAAAATAAGAATTTAAAATTAGATTTACAATCAAGCATATGCTGTAGTAGTTAACAAGTGACAGAGAGGCAGAATCTTCAAAGAGTATGTGAAGATGAGAGATAGTGGGACTCATGGGAAGGAGATGGAGAGTCAAGAACATGTAAGTATTTAAGTCAGTCCTAGATCACTGCTGCTGAAGCCTGGCTGGCATGAGAGTCATGGGAGAAGCTTTTAAATTACTTGCAGAGATTCTGATTTAATTGGTCCAAGGTGAGGACCCAGGCAGGGGAATATATTTTTTTCAAATCTCCCCAGAGGTTTCTAATATGCAGTCATCTTTGAGAACCATTGCTCTGGGTAAATTAATTATACACTAGAATTCTCAAAGAACTCACAGGTGTTACAGGTAGAGAACAGAAGAGGTGTCAGAGACTGGTACGTTATTTTTAAGAGAAAATGAAGAAAGTGTGACTCTGGGAACTAGAGAACAAGAAGCTGGACACTTTTAAGACACTGGGAAAAGAAGTGTTGTGTCGGCACTTAGAAAGGAAAGCAGTGGGAACTCTGAATTGGGATTGGCTTTTAGGAATCACTGTGTGTGTGTGTGTGTGTGTGTGTGTGTGTGCATGCACACACACACACACACACACGCGTGCGCTCATGTGTACTTCATCTGACCAAATCAAGGGAAGCAAGGGAAAATCAGAGCTTTAACTTTTGCAATGTGCTTAATGAAGTGTCATGAAATTTTTGTGTCATTGTTTTAAAGGTGCAAACTGTAGAGCTTGGGGTGTCCATGGTAACAGCTCAGCGGTCTCTCCAAAAGTAATGTTTACAGGGAAGGGAAACAGATAGGACCTGATCCCCTTACTCCATCTCCACATTGAACCAGAGCCACTCTGCTTTCATCTGGTTTTATTTCCTTATTTTGAAACATTTTCTTTCAATCAAGTTATTGTTAAAGCCAACGTGGAAACTCCCAATTTAGGTGACAAAGTCCAAGCACCACAGTCACATGTTGTAAGGTAATTTCCATTCATTAAAAAAGATTTCACTGAGTGGTTGTTGAAGGGAATATTCATAACCTACTCTCATTAAAAGCTGATGAAATGCTGAAGGTGAGTTTGCGGAGGTGCCCTTGAGATGCAGTTAGGATCAAACTGGGTGGTTATTATCTAGCCATAGCTTTCTTAAACTGGGTTGCAACCCCATGTGGCATCATGTGAAGGTCACAAAAAATTTGTAACAGTGAAAGTTTTATGAGCATGCAACGGCTGAAAATTAATTCAAAGTCATTATTTCTCATTGTTCTGATTTCTGCTTTTTTTTTTTTTTTTTTCCCCCACAGAACAGAGTGAACTCTGTTCTCTCCTCTTTTCCTCATAAGGACACTAATTCTACTATGGGGCCCCAACCTCATGACCTCATAAAGACCTAACTGCACCTAAATGTCATTGCACTTTGAGAAGGGTAGACAGGACATTCCATGTCAGGCCACCAAAGAAACTACAGCTGGATCTTGGAGGGTGGATCTGATGGTCAAATGCTCCTTAGTGGTAAAGTATTCTTGAAACCACATTTAAGTTTTTCCTGTGATACCAGGAACAAAAGTTCCATGATGCTTTCTCACTTGCTCTCCATGGCTGCTGACAAAGCATCTGGGTTCTCAAAGGACCTGGACTTCATGGTGATATCATTTGCATTGTGGTTTTAATCACCTTGTAAGGTTTTCATGAGGATCATTCGAAGAAATACCATAAAAGAGAGACCTAGTCCACAATGATTTGGAAAAAAAAAAAATCAGGGGCTGGAGAAATATCTCAGTGGTTAAAGCACTTGCCTGAAAAGCCTAACAACATGAGTTTGATTCCCCAGTAACCACATAAAGCCAAATGAACAAGGTGGCACATGCATCTGAAGTTTGTTTGCAGTGGCTGGAGCCCCTGGCATGTCCATTCTCTCTCTCTCTACTTTTAAATAAATAAATGCATAAATAAATTACTTTATATCATGAATATGCCACCCATCTCATAAATATGCATAAACCTCCTTACAAAATAGTACATTCAGTATCCACTACAACCCATCCTTGATTCAGCCTGTTTAGGAGTGTATTATTTGTTTTACAGAATAAATTTTAGTTTAAACTGTCTCTTGGCTCAATTTTTTTTTTCTATGAGGAGAATAAGAACTACACAAAACTCCAGCTTTGCAACACATTGAAAATTAAGACTTCAACAATTTTTTTTCTTTATGAGGGCACAAATAGTCTCTCTATAGCAATGAGTAAATGTAAGATTTCTGCTATTAAATTATAGAAACTATGCTTTACACAAATACAGGATAGTTTTGACCCTTTAAACTGACATGTTTATAAATGTACGCAATATATTTTTATCATAATCCCATCCTACTACCTTCTCTTTCTCCCTGCCCTGTGTTCTTTCCAATGAGTCTCTTCTTTCCAACTAGTCCATCTTGCATTTTGATGTCTTCCTTTTGTTCCTCCACCATCCATGATAGAATGATGGTGGACCTCATATTGTGCAGGTTTTATGAAGGTAACAGTCACTGTGAGGTCATGAATGTAAAAGCCATTTACTTTCTGGAAGACAGTGTTTAAAGCACTCCTTCTATCCTCTGGCTCTGATATTCTTTCCATTCCTGTTCTGCAATGTTCCCTGAGCCTTGGAGGGGTGAAAGAGATACCTCATTTAGTGCTAAGCAATCAACAGTCATTCTGAACACCTTTGATGAGTTTTAATTCTCCCCAGTAGTCACTCCAGTTGCAAAAAGAAGTTTCTCTGATTGAAGATGAAAACAGAACTATATCTATGGGCCAAAGCAAGTATTTAGAGTACAATTTCATGGGCAGAACATTTCTATTTATCCAAACAAAATAACTGTAGTAGCTTCCCTCCTAGGACCCATGACCTTCCCAGCCACAGACATTTGACTAGGTTTTCAGAACCAGGAATGAATTCTCTATAATGGAGCAGGCCTCAAATCCAGAGAGTAGTTGATTACACCTATTAACTGTCATGCCACTATTGTGCAAGAAAGCAAATCTTACTGGTCAGTTTGGGTAGCTTTCAGGGTCCACTGCTAGGTAATACTGATGATGGCTTTTCTACCCCCCTGCAGACTGTCCAGCACTTTCTAGCCCTGTAAGAGCTACCCAGCAGGGAGGAGGCTTCCAGCCCAGTGTGAGCCTGACTTCTCAGTGTCCTACAACTGAAGCATGTGGTGTATCTAACAACAGGGTGTTACCATTTGGTTTTGGTAGAAAAACAAGAGTAGCACAGTAGCCTACAAATACAGGTTTTATAGTTCTTCATATGTAAATGTATTTAGGCTTTAAGATTATCATAATCTAAAAAGCGTAATAATGAGATGGCTGTTTAAAACAATGAACACTGCTGGGTGTGGTGGCACATACCTTTAATTAAAGCATTTGAGAGGCAGAGGTAGGAGGATCACTGCGAGTTGGAGGCTAGCATTGAACCACAGAGTGAGATCCAGGTCGAAATGGGCTGGGGTGAGACCCTACCTTGAAAAAAACAAAACAAAACAACAACGAAAAGTGAACATGGGCTGGAGAGATGGCTCAGTGGTTAAGTGTGCTTCCTGTGCAAGCATGAGAACCTGAGTGAACCTAAGACCACATGAGTTCAAATCTTCAGAACCATCATAAATAGCTGGGTGTGGTATGCACACAAGTAATACCAATCTTACGGGGGAGCAGAGATCTGATAATTGCTGGAGGTTTTGGGGTGGGGGATCAGCAAGCTTTGGGATCAGTGAAAGACTGTCTAAAATAAGATTGGGTAGAAGAGCAATGGTGTGGGGCATCTGACATTCCACTCTGGCCACTGCAGGTGAATACACCCAGCCAGGCTAGCACATGAGGTGCTGCATGGGTATATAAATATGAACATGCCACTTTACACACACACACACACACACACACACACACACACACACACACACACACGTGCACACATAACACCCATCTCCCCCTCAAAAAAACCATAAAATAAAGAAAAAATGAATACAATTTTACTAAAACCCAGCTTTTCTATGTCATAGCCAGTCTCTGGCAGTAATGACCACAGTAATAGGATTTATTATCATGTTGCTCTATGTGCTTACTTGATATATAAATGTTTAGTCTTCCCCAACATCCCTGCACTTTCAGATTCCTTCTTCTAATTCTGGGAGGAGTCCCCAGGAGATGCCTCCTATGCTTTTAGTATAATTTAAAGGAAACAACATTCACACTTGTCTTGATTCGTGTCTTAGTCACAGGGTTAGATTTTATGAAAGCATTTAGTAAAGAGACAAATCAAGTGAAAACAACTTAGTGTGGCATGGGATGAAATCCGGTCGCTGTGCTGCCCTACTGTGCTCTGGTCTTTCTAGGCCCTAGCACCAAGTCCCTCCATTGCTGCACGTTCTGTTAACCGAAGTCCTTTAAGCCCTCTTTGAAAATTGTTCTTGATGGCCTCACCCAAGGTCAAGGCCCTTCATGTGGGTGGCCTGAAAGCACTGCTGGCTTGTGTGGGAAGATGAGACGGAGATTATGAATGCTTCTTGTCCTCACTGGAAAGAATCCTAAGGCATCTTCCTCCAGGGTCTCATTCTTCGTCTCCCTTATGGGAGTGGCTGACTCATGTGTTGAGACTGCGCTACCCCATCTCTTTGTCCCCTCCACCCCATTCTACCTCCTGACCACCAGTGTTCCTCCTGAGAAGCCCTAACATGTTTTCTCCATACTGGTATGTCTCAAAATCTGCTTCCAGGTAGCCAGCTTTTCAGCTATGATTTCTTCGTTTTGCGTCTCTCAGTATTCGATGCACACAGAAACAAGAAAAAGTAACAACACATTTATTATTTTCTCAACTGAGCATTTTTTAACATTCATATGTTTTCTGAATAAATAAAAAAATGATCACAAGGATTAGATTCTAAGAAGAAAGGAGGCTGAGGAGATGGACCAGTGGTTAGATGCTTGCTTGCAAAACCTGTCAGCCTGGGTTCGATTCTCTAGCACTCAAGTAATGCAGGACGCAAAATGATGCATGTGTCTGGGGTTCATATGCCACAGCAAGAGACCTTGGTACATGCCCATACATACACATATGTACTAATATATAAAACCTTAAAAACTTAAATGGAAGAAAGAATCTAGGCAGTACATTAAAATATTATTATAAAACAACCTTAATTTAAGCATGATGGCACCCAGCACTTGGGAGGCTGAGGTAGGAAGGAGGAGCACTGTGAGTTTTAGGTCAGCCTGGGGCTGCAGACTGAGTTTCAGGTCAGTTTGTGCTACAGTGAGATGCTACCTCCAACACCAGCCCCTCTGCAAAATAAATAAAATCCCAACCTGGCTCATGGCAAGCTGCAAATTGTTGATAGTACTTTGAATCAAGAGTATGCTCTGCTCTTTAATTATGACTTTGTGAAGTTGAACAAGGGCTCAGGGTATTTGGGGACTGTATATATTTTCCAGTCTTTGGTCTCTAATAGATTGAAGGACTAAGACTAAGAAGACCAAATCACACATCTGAAGTAATAGCCAGACCTGAAAGGAGAAAGCAAGATTGAGACAGCAGAGGAGTCTGGCAGGTCCCACTGCCTTCACCTTCATCAGGGTATTGTCAGTCCTGGTTGTACCTGCCCTGAAGGGCTCTAGTCTTCACTGAGCACAAGGTGTCTTCTCCAGGAAACAAAGTAAAGCAATTCTACAAAGGTAATACAAAAGAAAAAAAAAAAGACTATTGCTGCATAAGTATAATTTTTATATTTCCCCCTTTAAACTTTTTCATATTTATGTTGGCAGGACAGAGAGATGCTATTATTTTCTTCATACCTAATACGTGCATCTTTCCATCAAATGGTTATGCCATAATGCACAGAATCACTGTAATCATTGTACCACTTTTGTTTTTGAGGTAGGGTTTCACTCTAGCCCAGGCTAACCTGGAATTTCTCAGAGTGGCCTTGAACTCACAGCAATCCTCCTATTTGTGACTCCCAAGTGCTGGGATTAAAGGTGTGCACCACCATGGCCAGTTTTTTGTTGTCCTTTTTTTTTTTTTTTTTGAGGCAAAAATGGAAGTTCTTATGAGGGTGAGGGGGTGGGGCAAGAGCTGCCAGGATTGACTCTCAAGAGTGGAACAGTCAATTTGGGATTACAGATAGTGGGTTATATCAGCTGGGGGAAGATGAAGAAGAGGGAAGTAAAAAAAAGGTTTCTTTAGGGGAAATCTAAAATAGCCAGGGTGCCAGACCAGTAACCAAGTGACCTGGGAGATAAGGGGAAGAAAACCTAGACTTGGGGGCATTGTTAGGCAAGGAAGGGATAGTGGCTGGGTGGTTCCTTGAAGAATGTGGATGATCCACTCCCTGGTAAGTCTTTGGTGACTCCACTTTGGGGAAGCCCACCTCGACCTAACATTCCAGCCTTTTGTTAATGACGAAGCATCCGGGTTTTACTTCTGTAGTGTCTTCATGCTGACAGTAGGGAGCGAGGAGCTCTTATGGGGGAGGCTGGATAATGTGGATCATGGGTGTTCCTTCAGGGCAGGTGATGAGGAGATGGTTCCTCCGTGGCTAAAGGCTGGTATGAGATAGAGGAAGGACAGGTCAGTAAATGTTGGTTGAATTTTCGGTGGGTGAATTGGTTCACCTGATTTTGGAAGCATCTCAGAAGGCAGGAGGCCAGAGCAAGTAGCAAGAATAGTTCAGATAGAGGCCGGAAGAGTGGCAAAAGCCAGGGCCAGACTGTCCCAAAGATGTTCCATGACTCAGAGGGAACTGGTGTTTGTACCTAAAGCTGGTCGGCCAGATTTTTTATTTTATTTTTTTGTTTCGACCTCTATCTTGCCTGACCTATTAAAATAGTAACAGCATTCCTCATTCAGAAAAAGGCAGGCCCCTCCTTTGTCTGCTGTCAAGGGGTCTGGGGCTCAGCGATTCTGTAGCACAACTGAGGCCAGAGAAGTTGTTTTTACTTTTCACAACTAGAGATAATGTTATAATTACCATCCTCATTATTCAAAATTTCCTATGCGTTGTATTTTCTCTTCAGGAACAAGTCTCTGGAGTTGAATCACTAATATAAAAAGTATGAATGTCTCTGGGCCTTTAATCCCAGCACTAGGGAGCCAGAGGTAGGATCATCACTGTGAGTTCAAGGCCTATATAGTAAATTGCAGGTTAGCCTAGGCAAGAGCAAGACCCTGCCTCGAAAAACAAAACAAAAACCAGCATGAGTGTTGTGATTCTTGAAACATATTTGGGCTCCAAAAGATGTGCATCAATTTATAATTTTATTATTACTGTAAGAAAGAACTAACAAAACCTCATTTTTCCATTTTGTTATTTATTCTCACTAATCTTATGGTGAGTTGACTAACTGTATAGCTTTTTTTTTTTTTTTTTACAGGACACAGTGTGATCTCTACAGATGAGGTTAAGGTCAACCATGGTGAGGCAAAGAGCTGCAGGGAGGGGTGCTCACAATTGCTGTGAGTTCTGGAACTTGTCCTGTAGGACCCAGGGTGGCAGCAGTGTCTGCTTTGACAGTGATAGCAGCACCGGTGGGTGAGTGGTGATGGGTCTGCCTTTATGAAGAAGTGATGCATGGGCAATGGCGCACCTAGCATCAAGGTCTTGGATGCATGTCCAGACTTACTGAGTGCGACATCTACCTGCTGGAGATCTAGCAGGGAGAGGCCGGTCCACAACAGATGGATTGGTCCATAGTGAATGAAAACAATAGCCTTGAGACCTTTGGAGTCACAAGCCAAAAGCACAAGTACCATATTCACACAGGAATGAATAAGAGCTTTGGATATGATAAAATATTACAGGATAGAATGAAACAGAAAGATGTATCTATCCTTTCGAATAGGTCTTAGTTTTGTTCTAGTATGCTGAGACAATTTTTTACTTAAATAAATATAGATTAGGACTGGAGAGATAGCTTAGCAGTTAAGTGCTGGCCTGGGAAGCCTAAGGACCCCGGTTGGAGGCTTGATTCCTCAGGACCCACGTTAGCCAGATGCACAAGGGGGCGCACGCATCTGGAGTTTGTTTGCAGTGTCTGGAGGCTCTGGCGTGCCCATACTCTCTTTCTCTCTCTCTGCCTTTCTCTCTGTGTCTGTCACTCAAATAAATAAATAAATAATGAATAAAAGTGATTATTGTTGTCTCACTGTTAAAAAAAGAAACATAGGCTAAAGAAAGATTTAACGTTTTCTATTAAAAATAATGATACATTTTGCCTCAAGATATTTTAAATTATAAGATAAGTTATTCCATCCCCAATTTTGCATATAAACAAAATAAGGAATGTATATTTTCTGAAGGATTTTTCAGCAGGTATTGAAACGATTATGTGATATTTTGGGTGGTTGTATACACAGTTTGTTATGGTGAATTATTAAAGATACATATCAATTTAAAATTACCTATTAAGAATTAATTCTGGCTGAGCAATTGGGTGGGTTAAAAATAGTTTAATTAACAAAAAGCATTTGTGTCGGGCGTAGTGGTGCACGCCTTTAATCCCAGCCCTTGGGAGGCAGAAGTAGGAGGATCTCTGTGAGTTCAAGGCCACCCTGAGACTACACAGTGAATTCCAGGTCAGCCTGGGCTAGAGTGAGACCCTACCTCAAAAAGACAAAAAAAAAAAAAAAATCATTTGTGCTGGGCATGGTGGTGCACGCCTTTAATCCCAGCATTGGGGAGGCAGAGGTAAGAGGATCGCCATGAGTTCAAGTCCACCCTGAGACTACATAGTGAATTCCAGGTCAGCCTGAGTTAGAGTGAGACCTTACAAGAACAAGAACAACAACAAAAAATATTTGTACTATCTGGTAACTGAAAGTGATCTTGCAGACAACATGATTGCCCATAGGAAATTGTTTCCTTTCATCATATAGATATGCTGTTGCTGTGTGACCTCACACTGGCCTTTGTTGTATGTATTTTTCAGTTATTTAAATAGAACTCACTTGGATAAAATTCTCTGCTTAAGGTTTTTCTGTATATTTTGATCCTATTCAAGTTGCTTGAGTTGTACTTCTAAAACATGCTCATACAGAGTTTATACTATTCATTATGTGCTTATTAAAATTTTTGAATTCTGAACTGATTTATTTTGAGAGCCCCCATGCTTACTGAAAGTGCTCTGTGGAGCATCTTGACTGGTGGACCCCCACATCAAAGCATTTACACAAAGGAGATCTAAGCATCCTGCTGGCTTATCTTGACCCAATTTATTTTTCGACTTTTTCTATAGCTTGTGTATCTAAGCCCTGATGAAAAACCAGAAGAAAAATCTCAGCAAGATAGATTAAAAGAGCTCTTCAGATCTTAGGTGTTCAGGATCAGGAACAGTTCAGCTACATCTCATTCCTAGAGTATAGGACTCCCCTAAGTAAGGATTGCAAAGGCTCCCTGACTCAATTTCTGAAATACATTCACAGGTTGAAACTCAGAATTTCTCTTACAGGTCATCAAAGCATTCACATAGCTCTTCACCTGTATTACCTGGTATTAAAATCCCTCGGAACAAATTCAACTTAGTATTTTAATTTAGATCATGTAACATACTTGGTGTATGAATATTACTTTTTATGAATTAGTAATTAAAATTTTCTTCAAAAATGTATACTATTGTGACTTTTAATATTCTTCTTTCTGAGGGGAGAAAAATGTAAATCAGGAAAGGAACAGTTACAATGCAACATTGAGCTAGTGGCTGGGAGAAGAATGAAAAGAGATGAAAAAATGTACTAAGACCTCTCTCTTCAATTTAATTAAAAGCTGCTCTTCTTGTTTGCCTTTTTGGCATGGCTGCAGATTAATAATTTTTTTCATTTTTCTATAAAATTAAAAATACCCATTGTTGCTTTTTATGAGATGAAAAAAATTTAAATCAGTCTATGAAATAATACTGCAAGCCAATAACCAGTTATGTTTACAAAAATATAAGGCACCCAGAAATAAAAATGTCCAAAAGATTCCTCAGTTGAGTTTTCTTAGTCATTTAGAATGTTTCTAGTAAAAAAGGACTAATTCTTTCATTTTCCAAATAGCCAACCACATATTATTCAAGCCTATACCTAAAATGCTGGTTTTCATCATCTTATATCCTTCTGTTTCTATTCAGCCTGAAGCCCACTGTATTTTGATTTGGTTAATCATTGTATTTGTGGTTGGACTCCTAATGTTAGGGACCAAGAATAGAAAAATAAGTAAGAGCCAACACTTGTCACAGGGAAACTCAGGCTTTGTGGCAAAATTAGCAATAGGCAAGATAATATTTTCATCATCCTTTATATTGTTGGAGTTGTACTAGCTAAAAACATTCTGCTGCAAATTATATTCGTGTAAACACAAGGAGATTTTGTCAGATATCTAGAAAGATTTATACTTATCTAGTTATAATCCCTCATGTTAGAAATATGAATTTGGAAGTACAGCTCACCTCAAGGGCCATGAGTAGCTGAACGAGATCTAACTTTTTCTTTTTTAAATTTATTTTTTTATTTTTCCTGTTTTTTTAAATACATGTACACAATGCATTTTGATTCCTCACCTATCAGCCCTTTTTCTTCCCCTTTCTGATTCCACTAAAAGGACTAACTTGTCACACCTCCTAATATGTTATTACAGCCAAAGGACCTGAAGAAAAGAGTTAACCTGACCTGGAGAGATGGCTCAGAGGCTAACGGTGCTTACTTGCAAAGCCTGCTTGCCCCAGTTCAATTTCCTAGTGCCATGTAAAACCAGATACACAAAGTAACTTCTGTGTCTGGGGTTAGTCTGCAGAAGCAAGTGTCTCTAAAATGTCCCATAATTTCCTCGCAATATATACGTGTGTGTGTGTGTCTAGACCTCCCTCTAGATATGCATAACTCTAGGCACCATTTGGCATGATTTTAATTAGTATTTTTTATTTTTATTTATTTATTTATTTGAGAAACACAGAGAGGGGAGGGGAGGGAGAGAGAGAGAGAATGGGTGGCCCGGGGCCTCCAGCCACTGCAAATGAACTTCAGATGCATGCACCCCCTTGTGCATCTGGTTTACCAGGGTCCTGGGAAATTGAACTGAGATCCTTTGGCTTTGCGGGCAAATGCCTTAACCACTAAGCCATTTCTCCAGCCCATTTGGCATGATTTTAAAGTTTATTCTAGTCTGTAGATATACTGATAAGATCACCAGATCAGCATATCATTGCCATTAAAAATACATTTTTAACCACAATTCATAAGAGGAGGTCCACTGCACCAACTAGGGCCACATAGGGAAGCATCAGGGGCGGTTAGATGGGACAGTATGAGCAAGAACCTGTATTGTGCTTTGTCAGTGGAGAAAATAGGCAAGGCAGCATCACCATCACTAGGTTTAGGATTGTCTAGTTTGAATGATTGAAGCAGTTTGTCTGGTATGTGGTCCTGTAATGATCAGGACAGGGGAATATTGGCCTGAGTGTTGAGTCTGATGAAGGAAATGGGGTTGTAGGCACTGACTTGGTATTGCAAATGTAAGTTTTTTTGAGAAGCAGGTCATTGGCTATCTCTGAGATGCTAATTGTAAGACCCCAAATGCCAGTGTGAAGAACAAGTAAAATAGATGGATTAGGAGCCTCACCACAGAAAACCTGGGAAAGAAAACGGTCAAGATAATACACAATAAACTTTCTTCCTGTAAGACACAGAACTGTAGATGAACTGTTTAAGCCAGGTGAGATCTTCATGAGCAAACGGGGGCAAGTGCTGCGAATGATCCCTGTGCCCAGCCAAACTGAGTGGAGCTGGTTACAAGGAAGCGTGCTCTCCTCACACACACGGGCTCTGCAGGCCAGAGCAGTGGCAACCTCCAGGAAGTGTCTCCTCTCGTACACCAGTCCTGCAGGATTAGAAGCAGAAGCAGAGGACAGCCACCAGCTGATGTCCGTGGGAACCATCAGGCAACTTCTCACGGCCTTCCCCACCCTCCGTATGGCACCACGGGGAACACTGCACTGCAGCTGAAGCTAAGGGCTCCCACTCACTCCTCCCCGACAGCACCACGTCCTCAGCTCCGCCCGGATGGGCTAGAAACTCACTCTAAAAGGTAATGGACGCCAGTGGGACAAAGCACTCCCGAACTCTGCTTCTGTACGTGTGAGCTGGGAGTACAAATGTACTTCCGCCATCAGTGCAGCTTGCCAAATGTGATAGCACAGAAAGAGGAAGACTTCAAAACTCAGTCCTCTGCGAAGGAAATACTGATCATTTTTCTTTTATGTTTGTTGTATTTTTATTAAAGTTTGCCTGTTTTGACTGTATATTATGGTTAACTTTTATCGTTTTGAGCTTTTAAAAAATCTTTTTGTTAATGGCTGTTTAGGGGAAGGGCAGACATTTTCTTAGGTAGCAGAGCATTGGTAAGTAGAGCATTACTTCAGTGAGAACCCTCCTACCACGCTCATGCTGACAGCCCCAACTAGACTCAGTCAGCACCCGGTGCACCTCCAAAAAAGATGTCAGAATAGAAGGAGCTGGAGGGAAAAAGAAGGTAATTGGGTATGAGTATGGCCCAAATACATTAGATACATGTATACAATTGACAAGTTAATGAACTTAAAAATATATAGACTGCAAGAAAATTTCATGCCGTCTTTTGTCAAGAAATGGGTATTTTAGAGCTGGAGAGATGGGTTAGTGGTTAAGGTGCTTGCTTGCAAAGCCAAAGGACCCAGGTTTGATTCCCCAGGACCCACATAAGACAGATAAAGAAGGTGGTGCATGCATCTGGAATTCATTTGCAGTGGTTAGAGGCCCTGGTGTGTTTCTTCTCTCTCTCTACCTGCCTCTTACTCTCTCTGTCTCTCTTAAGTAAATAAATGAAATAAAAAAATATTTATTTTAGGCTGATTGAAAGCATACTTGCCCCTTAAAACGAGTTCTCATGCTTCGCATCATAATTGTCTATGATGAAGATTTTATTTTACTTTTTGGTTTTTTAAGGTAGGGTCTCACTTTAGCTCAAGCTGACCTGGAATTCACTATGGAGTCTCAGGGTGCCCTCGAACTCATGGTGATCTTCCTAACTCTGTCTCCCTAGTGCTAGGATTAAAGGTGTGTGCCACCATGCCTGGCTTAGTTTTTATTTTATTTTTTATTATTGGAAACTCCCACAACCATACACAATCCCTCTGCCTCACTTTCCCCTTCACAGCTCTTCTCTACATCATATCTCTTCCCTCTCTCAATCAGTCTCTCTTTTATTTTGATGAACTTTTCCTTTTATTATGATGGTCAAGTGTTGGTAGTATCAAGCACTGCAAGGTCATGGATACCCAGGCCATTTTGTGTCTGGAAGAATGTACTGTAAGGAGCCCTAGCTTCCTTTGGCTCTCACATTCTTGGTGCCACCTCTTCCATGATAGACCCTGAGCCTTGGAAGGGGTAACAGAGATGTTTCAGGGTTGAGCATTCCTCTATTACTTCTTTGCAGCACTATGGTATCTTCTGAGTCATCCCAAGGTCACCACCATCTGAAAAGAGAAGGTTCACTAACCAAAAGTGAGAGTAGCATTAATATATGGGTATGAACATTAAGAAAAGTGCTTACTGGGCAGTTTGGTGAGCATAATATATGCATTTAGCCAGACACCAGTAGGCATTACACCCCTAGGGCTCATTACTTCCCCATCATAGGTTTTCAGTTTCAGGCATGAATTCCCTCCCATGGAGTGGGCCTCCAGTCTAATTAGAGAGCAATTGGTTTCCTCTGTAACAGACATGCCACTATTGCACCCATTGGCTCATTTGGCCTGGCTGGCCCAACTTAAGGCTTGCAGTGTCCACTATTGTTTATGCTCACTGATGACTTCTCTCTCTCCCATGAGGCTGCATGCAGTGTAGTTTTTTCCACCTTTCTGTCAGCTGGTCTACATGGAGGAGGTTTTCAGCTCAGCTCCAGCAGGATTTCTCAGTGACCTTGCAGCCCAAGCATATGGAGTCTTCAGCAATAGGGTCTTACCATCTATTCCTGGTGGGGAACCAAGAGCCTCAGCAATGACCTGTAATGTTTTGGGGGCATCCGGCACCTCCCTGGCCAACAACTCACTAGAAGGTATCCCATTCCTGGCACTGAAAATTTTCTGGTAATAATCTGTGGCTTCAGGATGCACCATTGTCAAAAAAAAAGTTGCCATATGACTTGTTCATACCCTTTTAGATTTTGATTAACTATGCCCCCACCCTTTTACTCAATCTCTTCCCCTGGCCTCACTTAGGCCTTTCCATCCCCAGTTATCTGTTCATCTACTTTACATATATACAATACCATCTTCTTAAACCCTCCTCTCTCCTCCATCCCATGTAGGCTCTTTATAGCTTACTGGCCTTTGCTACCAAGATTTTTTTCTATCTCACACACAATTCCAAACATTTGTAGCTAGGATGCAGATAAGAAAGACAACCTGCAGCACTTGGCTTTCTGGACATGGGTTACCTCACTAAGCTAGAGTATCATAGCATAAACATATCTCAGGATCATACAATAATCTTATAGGAGATGAATCATTTTTGAGCTGCATGTGATTTGAAGTTTAGCAATAGTTTGAGTTCTCAAAATGAAAAGTGAAAGTGTAAACCTCCAAATACGCATTTCTCTATGACTAAAAATCATATTCTCATGCTTTCTATGAGGGATTTGTTCATTTGACATAGAAAACCCTTTGAGTAGAAAAATCTCAGAAGGCTACAGGTTTGCCTACCTATAAGTACATGTTCCCAAACTTGAGAAAGCCTTCTCTACAGAAACAGATCTCACACTATGGAAAGTGGTTTCCCAGTGTGCTACTACTATCACCTTTAATTCAAATAAAGCTAAACTTAACTCAGAGGTCCCAGAATTTAATAAGCTAAGACACTGAGAATAGGAGTGTTTGTTATATGGTGGAAATATGGCTATATGTAGAAAATATGGGTATTCATCATATAAGTAGAAATCAGTTTTATGTTTATATATATTCTCTGTTTGCTTCACCCCCAAACTCAAACTCAATTCAAGCAACATCCTGAGCTCTCAGTTTCTCCTGCTTTCCACTACTAGAAAGGCACCCATCCAGCTTCACAATGTTCTTAAACCTGTTGCCCCTTTCCAAGTCAACACTGGTTTAAGTTTGCACTGCTAGACCATTTCTAACAAAACCATATTAAGGTGTAAAACATGACCTTACCATCCCAAGGTATGTGAACTTCAATGGGAGGTTATTTGTGGTTGAAATTAAACTTCAGTGGAGAGCAAGGGTGAGATGTGACTCTTCAGCAGGGAAGTGCATGTAGAGCTCAGGCCCAGAGTTCTGGAGTAGGCCTATCACCTCACTGTGAACAGCATCCTGAGAGCCCCTTCACATAACTGACTTTGAGCAAGAATTATTGAAGAACTCGAAGATGATTTAGATTGAAAAAAAAAAAAAAACTCAGCTTAGCTATGGTTAGTTCAAGGTCTTAGTATTATTTCTATTTTCCACTATGTCTTCTACTTTTTTGATGCTAAATATATGTATTTTGTAAGGAAGCCAAGATTTCCCATAAAAATTCCCATGACAGGGACAGAATCATGAAGAGCAGCATCTGCTACTGTTGGGGATGACTGTTTTATAATGAATACCATGAAACTGTAAGAATGATAATGGGAAACTGTGTCTGAGGATTCTTTCTCAGGAGACCTCATCAACCAGAGCTAGTATGAACATAGGGGGTGGCACATCTGAATGTATAAGCTAAGTCAAGGGAACTGGTTATTTAACAACAAATGTCACACATATCCTCCAGGTTTGCTAGTTATTTAATTTACAGACAGCCAATTCTATACACATTTTCTCTGGCTCTTTGGATCCATTACTTTGGACTTTAGCAGCATGAAGGAATGTTTCAGGCAGCAGCTGGCCTGGCCTGTCACAGCATTTGATACCTATCTGTTGCTGCTTGCTGTGAATTAGATGCCTGCCTATGAAGTAGGAGGACACCGTCTTTCTCTTGAAGAAAGCAGGCTGCAAAACTCGCTTTCTGATCATTACTATGTGGGCTTCAGCTTGCTATGGAGACAAGAAACCCACTGAAATAGTATTGTGCCTTTTTCTAATTTTCATTTCCTTGATTCATTTGACTGCCAAGTGGTTGAAGGGCCAGTTTAAAAAAAATGCTAAAAAAAAAAAAATGCTAAGAGGTGAGAGCTCTTATCTTAGACCTAGTCCTTAAGATGAAAACATCAAAGCATTATACCCAGGTTCATTAGATGGTTCAATAAGTGGCTAGGCTTTAGGTTCCTTCTATTCTCAATACTCACATTTTACTTTTTGTTGGTGTCTTTAGAGACTTCCTTTAATGAATAAACAATACCCTCAACCCTAAGAGAAACCAACTCCCAAACAGCCCACTTTTATATTCAAATCATACTATTTCTACCTAATTTGAAATTTCTGCCAGTAATTTCACCAGGATGTGCCAAAACAAGTGAGTATTTTTAGTTCTATGAGCTAAACAGCAGATACAGATCTGTGATTGAAGATAAACAATCTGTCAGCTAAATATTTTAAAATAGTGAATCTGTTTCTCCTAATATGCAGCAATGAATCACTTCTGAAGTTCAGATGGATTTCCTCCCACTTCTGGTGGATAGTCAACTAATTTGTTTAAAAGGACTTTAACCTTTTTAGCTAGGGACTGGATGTTGTGGTGGGAAATGCCTGCTTCTATAGAATTCTATTGACAGTTTACAGAAACTTGCTGTTTTGACCTTGATCTCTGCTCTTACCATATCATATGTATCATGGTTCTTTTCAGAAGAATGTAATTGAGAAGGGAGCCTTTCCCTCTCCAGAATAGTGTGAATTCTCTGTCATCAGCATCCAACGTCATCTGACGCACAGTGTTTGCATGTGAGATGATATTGTAGTTGACAGAGTCACTTGACAAAACTTTAACATTTGACAAAATGAGTCATTTATTAAATACTATGATAAAGATATTTCTTTAAAAGTAAAATAAAATAGATTTTTTCTAGGTTTGATTAATAAGAATCATTTAAATTGCAAAAGAGCTATGCTCAGAGATTTCTCATTTTTTTTTTTTCTGCTTTAATGAAAACTCAAGACAGTATTAAAGAAAACCAGGACACATTTTGGAGAAATTTTTTATATAATTGTAAGACTACCAAAGTTATGTAAATAATTTTTCTCAATTAATAGTTTTTCTTCAGTGTCATCTCCAGCTTTTCACATCATTTAAAGACAGCTTTGAAGTTCCCTTCTGGGATATTAAATGTGTTTTGTTGGGATTTTTGGCTTCAAGAAACTTATAACTTGACAGTTTGTTTAACCAAAGTTTTATTGGTTATGGGTGTTTTGGTTGTACAAATTCTTACCTTGAACATGAGATACTCTTACCTTGAAGTTGATTTTGTTACCTACTGATGATGATGGGCTCATGCTTTGACTGGATCTTTTAGCTTACAGTACACAGAAGGATTGCCAGCTTAGACATGGAGATGCTGCTACAATGTGGGAATGCCCACTCATGCATTTGCCACATGATCAGTTTACATTCAGTTCATGTACAACATTTGGGAAGTCAACCATTTTTACATGTGCCCTTGTTTGTTTTCATTTTCCAACACTCAGTATCTGCTTTAAAACCACTGCTGCTCAAAGGAGGTAAATGTCTGAGGTTAAGAATTCAGCTGATGGATAGGCCATCATCAGATACTTGGGAGGTGGAGGCACAGGTATTATGAGTTCAAGGTTTGTCTGGGCTACAGAATGAGTTCAATGATAGTCTGGCTAACTTAAAACTCTATCTCAGACTCAAGAGGCTAGGAATATACCTCAGTGTGAGAATGCTGCCTGCTTGATAAGCACAAGGCCTAGTTCATTCCCCAGAAATAAAACAAAGCAAAACTGCAACCATTAAAGACTTTACATTTGGGGCTGGAGTGATGGCTTAGTGGTTAATGTGCTTGCCTACAAAATCTAAGGACCTGAGTTCAATTCCCCAGTAGCCATGTAAAGCTAGATGCACAAAGTGGCACCTGCATCTGGAATGATAGCAGTGGCTAGAGTGCCCATACTCTCTCGGTGTCTCTCTCTGCTTGCAAATAAATTAAAAAAATTTAAAAATTATGCTATATGATACCATGCCTACATAGTGTGCATGGCATGTAACCTGAGGCAGGCACTTTTACCTCTGAGTCTTAGATCCTTCATTTGAAAAATAGAAGCAATAACATGTGTAAGTCCCCTCCACTACTCTGTGACTTTCACCTGAAGAATTTAATCAAATGGCACACAAAGGCCTGCTCTGAGGGCAGGTTCAGGAGGAGCTCCTTGGACAGGCAGCACAGCGTTCCTTTTCCTCTGGGGTTGTCCTCACTTAGGCTCCACAGAGCAGGTCCTTTCAGTCACCCATGTCACAAACACAGCCAAAGCGCACAGCTGTTCTTCTCTCAGGAGGCTAGTCACAGCCTGTTGAGTTAACTGTTTCTCAGAGAAACAGAAATATGTTTTACCACTAGCCTCTAGGTCGTCCTGTGTGTGCTGAAGCATGGTTGCATGAAATAGAATGAATAAGGGGTAACCAAGAGAAAAGAGTTTTTTTCTTTTTTACATATTGCTATTTCCTTCTTTTTCCACTCTGCCTTTTCAGAGAGAAATTATAGGCTTTGGCGCTTTAATTATTATTTCTACTATAATAATAGATGCATATCAATTTAAAAGACCTTTCTTTTTTATCACATTTAATTTTTTATCACTTGAATTATTTTTCTCAAAACTTATTATAGTGGGAGTTCTATATTGGAAACATTGTAGAGTCAAACTATTTAAAACACATTAAATATAGTAATCATAATAGTGGGTGACTTTAATAACCCATTATCATCAATATAAAGATCATCCAAGCAGAAAATAAATAAAAACCAATGTAGATACACAATATCAGAGTTCAAATGGACTTAACAGATATCTATAGAGCATTCCACACAAAGTCCATAAAATACATGTTCTTTTCAGCAGCTCATGGAACCTTCTCTAAAATAGATTCTGTATTTGGATGTAAAGCAAGTCTATACCAATTCAGGAAAGTTTATATCTCTCTGTATTATGTATAACCACAATGCAACCAAGCTAAAGATCAGTAAGAGAAACAACAGAAATGCCATTGACTCCTGGATATTGAACAGCACACTATTGATCAATGAATGGGCCATTGCAGAAATCAAAAAGGAAATCAAATAATTTCTAGAACTGAATGACAACAAAAGCACAACACACAAAAACTTATGGCACACATTGAAGATAGTTCTAAGATAGAAGTTTATAGCTTTAAATGCCTATATTATAGAAACAAACTTGGGCCTGGTGTAGTGGTGCACACCTTTAATCTCAGCACTTGGGAGGCAGAGGTAGGAGGATCGCCATGAGTTTGAGGCCACCCTGAGACTATATACTGAATTCCAGGTCAGCCTGGACTAGAGTGAGACCCCACCTTGAAAAACCTAAAAAAAAAAAAAAAAAAAAAAAACTTGGCATGGTGGCATATGCCTTTAACTCCAGCATTCTGAGGTAGAGGTAGGAGGACTGCTGTGAGTTTGAGGCCAGCCTGGAACTACATAGTGAATTCCAGGTTAGCCTGAGCTACATGAGACTCTACCTTAAAAAAATATATATATAAACATTAGCTAGCAAATGGATCCAGCCTAGATGCTCCTTAACTGATGAGTGGATAATGAAGATGTGGTATATTTATAAAATGGAGTTACATTCAGCAGTAAAGAAAAATGAAATTTGCATGGAAATGGGTGGACCTAGAAAGGATTAGACTTAGTGAGGTAACACAGGCCCAGAAAGCCAAGCACCACATGTTCTCTCTCATATGTAGATCCTAGCTACATATGTTTGGGCTTGTATGTGAGTTGAAATAAAACTCAGTAGCAGAGGCCAGTAAGCTATAAAGGGAATATACTAGAGGGAAGAGAGGGGATGACTTAACAGGCTGAAATTATATAGATGTAAGTAGAAGAACAGATTACTGGGAGTGTAAAGGCCTAAGTAAGGTCAGGGGAAGAGATTGAATAAAGGAAAGGTGAGGAGAGGGTTAATCAAAATGTAAAAGGGTATGAATAAGTCATGTGGAATCCTACATTTTTGGACAATGGTGCATCCAGAAGCCAAAGATTATCACTAGAAAATTTTCAGTGCCAGGGATGGGATACCTGCTAGTGAGATGTTGACTAGGGAGGACCTTCATGTCCCCCAAACATTACAGGTCATTGCCAAGGCTCTTGGTATCCTACCAGAAATAGAAGGTAAGACCCTATTGCTGAAGACTCCACATATTTGGGCTGCAAGGTCATTGAGAAATATTGTTGGAGCTGATTTGAAAACCTCCTCCCTATAGACTAGCTAGCAGAAAGCTAGAGGAATCTATACTGCATGAAGCTCCCTAGAAGAGATAAATCATCAGTGAAGATAAACAACAATGGACATTGCAAGACTTAAGTTGGGCCAGTCAGGCCAAATGAGCCAATGGGTGCCATAGTTATGGGAGAAACCAATTGCTCTCTAATTGGATTGGAGGCCCACTCCATGGGAGGGAATATATGCCTGAAACTGAAAACCTATGAGGGGGAAGTCATGAGCCCTAGGGGTGTAACGCCTGCTGGTGTCTGGCTAAATGCATATACTACAGTTGCCAAACTGCCCAATAAGCACTTTTCTTAATGTTCATACCCATATATTAATGCTACTCTCCCTTTTGGTTAGAGAAACTTCTCTATTCAGATGGTAGTGACCTCTGGGATGACTCAAAAGATACCATAGTGCTGCAAAGAAGTAATAGAGGAGTGCTTAGCACTGAAATATCTCTATCACAACTTCCAAGGCTCAGAGTTGATTGCAGTAGAGGTGGCAGAAAGAATGTAAGAGACAAGGGAAGGGCAGAGCTCCTTACAATGCATTCTTCCAGGCACAAACTGACCTGGATGTCCATGACCTTGCAGTGCCTGGCATTACCTATATAAGTCTTGTATAAATAAATGGCTTACTTATTATAATTATGGAAGTTGTCAATAATAAAAAGTAAAAATAAATAAAAATCCAAAAAATCCCCAAATAAAAGCAGGGGAATACAAATAAATAACAATTCATATGAAGAGTTTAGAAAAAAAAATGCCAACTTAAAAATAACAGATGGAAAGAAATAATTAAGATCAGGGAAGAAATCAATGAATTGAAAAATGAAGAAAAAAATTTATAATTTGATAAAATAGAGAGCTGGTTCTTTGAAATTAAAAAAAAAAAAAAAACAAGATTGATTATCCCCTGTGCAAATTGATCAAAAGGAAAAGAGAAAAGATTCAAATCAACAAGATTAGAGGGGAAAAATATATTTTACAATGGATACCAATGAAAATGGGAAAATTATTAGAACATATTTCAAGAATGTACATTCTACAAAATTGGAATATCTGGAATAAATTGAGGAATTTTTGACTCATATGACTTACCAAAATTAAACCCAGAAGAGATTAAATACCTAAATAGAGCTATAATACCTAATGAGATTGAAGGAGAAATTAAAAGCCTCATAATCAAGAAAAAGTCCATGCCTAGATGGACTCATGGATGAATTCTATCAAACATCTGTGGAAGAACTAAAACCACTTGATCTCAAGTTGTTTTACTTGAAATTATTTCAAATGTTTCAAGTAATTATTGAAGTTACTATATTTGAAAAGGAGGAAATACTCCCTTACTTCTGTTGCAGTCAGGTTCACATTGCTGGCAGAAATCACCCAACCAAGGGCAGCTGGTGGAAAAAAAGTTTATTTTGACTTACATACTCAGGAGAAGCACCTTAATGACAGGGGGAAACTATGGCATAAGCAGAGGGTGGACATCACCTCCTAGACAACATCAGATAGGCAATAGCAACAGGAGAGTGTGTCAAACACTGGCAAAGGGAAGCTGGCTATAACACACATAATCCTGGCCCAAACAATTCACTTCCTCCAGGAGGATTCAATTCCCAAATTACCACCACCTGGGGACATAAGCATCCAGAACACAGAAGTTTATGGAGGACACCTGAATCACACCACCACATTCTGCCCATGACCTGCATAAAACTGATAAACATACACAATTTAAAATTATTTTTATTTGTTTATTTTTGTTTGAGAGAGGGAATGAGGTAGAAGAAGAGAAAGAGAGGGAGAAGAATGAGAAGAAGAAGAAGAAGAAGGAGGAAGAGGAGGAGCAGGAGGAGGAGGATGAGAAGGAGAAGAAGAAGAAGAAGGGAAGAAAGGAAGGGAGCACCAGGGCCTCCAACCCCTGCAAATGAACTCCAGATGCATGTGCCACCTTGTGCATCTGGCTTACATGGGTCCTGGGGAATAGAACTGAGGTCCTTTGGCTTTGCAGGAAAGCACTTTATCCACTAAGCATCTCTTAGTCCCCCATAGAGCTGGAAGCTCTCCTTGGCAGCCATCCTATAATACTGGCATCTCCCTTGGGTCTCCACTGTACCCTTGGTTCATCCACATGTCTCCATAAGGGTCTGCATGCAGGTAATCCAACAAGCCTGCTTCACATTGTACATGGCCATTTCCAAAATACAAAGCCAATCCAATGACTCTCTCTTTCCTGCATATGTTATACTCCATAGTACCAGGTGAGCTACCAATTTATTCATCCAGGGGAAAATAAAGCAAAATTTGAAGTGCAGGAAACTCCTTCAGCATTCAGGCCTCTTCAAAAGAGTTTGAATTTTTCCTGTTGTCCCAATGCAGGTCAGCTGGCTCAATCTCAATGGTTTCATATTTTCTGTACCATATTCCTCTACTCACACAAGTTATTTCTCTACAATGCAACCCTGAACAAATTCTCAGGACACAGGTATAACAGCAAGCCTCTCATACAAAGTGTTTCTAGTCCAGTCCAGGCAAAGCTCTTTCACATTCTCATAAGCCAAACTTTATAGTATGTAGTTCTTACTGCATCTAGGTCTTGCAACTCTAACTAGAAAAGTCCATCAAGCTGTACTTACAGCAATACAAAGTGTCTCTTAAGTCAAGGTTTCAATTCCTTCCACATTCCTCTCAAAAATCAGCTCCAAAAGGCCAAAAGCCTCACAGTCATGTTTCTAGCAGCAATGGCCCCATTTCTGGAACCAATTTTACTGTTGCAGTCAGGTTCATGTTGCTGGCAGAAAACACCCAACCAAGAGCAGCTTCTTGGTGGAAAGGGTTTATTTTGGCTTACAGACTTGAGGGGAAAATAATGGCATAAACAGAGGGTGGACATCTCTTCCTAGCCAATGTCAGATGGATAACAGCAACAGGAGAATGTGCCAAGGGGAAGCTGGATATAATACCCATAAGCCTATCCCAACAATACACTGCCTCCAGGAGGATTCATTTCCCAAATTGTCATCAGCTAGGGACTTAAGCATTCAGAAGACATAAGTTTATGGGGGACACCTGAATCAAACCACCACAACTTCTATGAAGCCAGTATTATCTCAATACTAAAACCAGACAGACACAAAAAGAAAAATTATAGACCAATATCCCTAATGAACTTAGACACAAAAATTCTCAATAAAATTCTTACAAATTGAATCCAAAAAAACATCAAAAATATCACCTACCTCAGTCAAGTATGTTTTATTCTCAAGTTCTTTCTTTCTTTTTTTTTCTTCTTTATTTTATTTTATTATTTTTTTGAGCCAGGTTTGCACTCTAGCCTGGTATGACTGGGAACTTATTCTGTAGTCCAGGCTAACCTTGAACTCATAGTGATCCTCCTACCTCATCAAATGAGTTTTCTCCCAGAGAAACAGGCATGGCTTAACATGTAGAAATCAATTAATATATCACATAAAAGACTAAAGGATAGAAGTCACATGATCATTTTAATACATATATTGAAGCCAGCTTGACATGGAAGCCAACTACTTGTTGGTTAGCTATCATAGTGCTGGAGAGTACTATGCAAACCTCTGGGGGATAAAGGTCTCCAATAGAATGAACAATCAATGCATCCTTGCAAGTTATAAAAACAACCAGCTAGGCAAGATTTATTCACCAGGCAATAGTAGCAAAGAGGCTATGGGAGTAATCAACTATTCTCTCATTGGATCTGTGTCCCACTCAGTGGAAGGAAATTCACACCTTGTACTGATAACCAAGTTGGATGTTTGTGGCTTAGAAGATAATAGACCATAGAGGGAACCTTTCACTGAACTTTGCCTAAAGGCAAATATTCTAAAGGTCTATGTTTACTTGCTGTGAATCATGTTGCTTTCACAGTTGGCTAGAGAAATTTCTTTATACAGATGGCAATGAATATATGAGAGACCCAGGGCCCATCAATATGACAAGAAAAGAAAGTGAACTGCTTAGCATGGGGCAGTTCATCTCTATCCTATCACTCAGGGCCCAGGAAGCATTACAGATGAAGTAGTCGATTAAATATGAGTGCTTGTCTCAATGCCAGTCTGAGAATATCCTCTAGGGAGATGGTGGTAGACACTGAGGGGACTCAAAACTCATCAACGCATAAAATCAGAGGCTGCTGAGAGCTCAAAACTAAAGGAGACTTATAAGGCACCTTCCAAGGCTCAGGAAACATTGCAGAAGAGGGAGTGGAAAGAATGTAAGAGGCACAGGATAAGATGGTATATTCTAAAGCACTGTTGCTCTCAGCCCCATTGAGACTGACTGGTACATTCATGTCCTCATATTGAATATGAATAACCCCATTGAGGAGACCCCTCAGTGGAATGGGGATGATGGAGAAAGAATATGAGTATGATGCAATGGGAATGTGACTAATTTGCAATGTGTTCATACATTAAATTCTAACAAAAAGTATTAGAATACAAAGATAAAGAAAAAAAAAGTCACCATAATATTAGTTGTCACAAGTGTAATTACATATAGTCAGTAATGGATTACTGATACTGCTAGTAACATTGTGACTTAGTAATGACAATAACATGAGAACTAAAATTTACTATTTTTAATATGGCTGACACTTAGTAAATTTATTAAATCATTTGGTATTCCCAACAGTCCTCATAGATTTGCTATCTTTTAATGTATAGTCTGTACTATTGTCTCAGTTTGCATAAGTATATATAGCTTTAGAAGTTATATTCTTTTTTCATAAAACGCACACATGAATATGGAAGAACCATAATTTTAACTGTTTTCTTTCCTCCCATGAGGGTAGTATTAAGTGATCCTAGCAAGTTTTCTTTAAAAATGTTTTGTTTCTGGGCTGGAGAGATGGCTTAGCGGTTAAGCACTTGCCTGTGAAGCCTAAGGACCCCGGTTTGAGGCTCGATTCCCCAGGTCCCAAGTTAGCCAGATGCACAAGGGGGCGCACGCGTCTGGAGTTCGTTTTCAGAGGCTGGAAGCCCTAGCACACCCTTTCTCTCTCTCCCTCTATCTGTCTTTCTCTCTGTGTCTGTCGCTCTCAAATAAATAAATAAATAATTTAAAAAAATGTTTTGTTTCTTTGCTTATCTGAGCTTCCTGATTTGTGTCAAATTGCCTCCATCTGGGCTCCATAATTTGGGTCAAGTTGCTTCCTTTCTGAGTATAACATTTTTCATCATGTGATTTTATCATTTTATCATTATGATTTTGTTAGTTTGCCTTGGTTAGATGTAGGAGTGTGATGGCATATGTTAGCTAGTACCCAGTGATACTTCCCAGTACTTGGGAGGCTGAGTCATGAAGCTAATGTTTAAGATAAGCCTAGGCTGCATTGAGAGACCCATTCTCTAAGGAAAAGAAAATGAGAAGAAAAAGAGGGCAACCTGATGGCTCCGAAGCCCAACCACAGCCATTCAAGTCAAAGTAAAGACAGTCATTCATCATGATTCTGGGAACAGGTTTTCCCTCAACGATGATTTTTTTTTTTTTTTTTTTTTGCCTGACAGGATTCCAAAGGAAATTTAGAATTGTAGGAACTATTCCAGTGAAAGTCATTTTTCATTTTTCAAAGAAAACCAAGTGCTTCTTGGGAGGCTTTGCACAATCATTTCCAATCAGTCCACAGCATTCTTCCCCCACTCCTATTTTCTGCCTTTGCTGTGAAAGCTTTGTGAAAAATAAGCGCAGACGAGAGGACACAATGACATCTGCCTTCCTGCTCATGGTTCCGTATGCTTCTGTGGGATGCAGTTGTACTGATACTGGTAGGCAGGGCAATCCAGTTTTCATTATTGAAAATAGCTTTTCTTCTTTCATCGAAAATGACATTTGTGCGTCACAGGGAAGTAGAAGCTTGGAATGAAGAAAGTGTCAGGATAAATTTAGCTTTTGTCTTTCTTCTGATCTCAACTTGGATATTGTTTCCAAGATGAGTACTGTTCAACCCTCAGGACTAAGGAGCTTTGGAAAGGGGTGGGAAGGGGCACAGGTGTGCAGCACAGAGCACAATCAGGTACAGCTCAGTCAATGGCTGGCTTTGTCTGGCCCCCCAGGAGGGCCATTTATTCTCTCTCTACCCTGGCTCTATTTTTTTGGTCACCCTGTGTGACAAATAATGAGATCAAGGCGTCGGACCCCAAGAGTCTGGCCACAGTTCAACCTGATAAATTATTACTCTAAGTGTACTATTTCTTGCCCTCCTGCTGGTTTTTGAGAACTTCCCCCCTCTTTTTTCCAGTTATTATACAGAGAAAATAAAACTCTACTTGAGTTTTAATAGACTGTGTATGTGTATGTATGTAGGTATACTAGACATGCATGTATCTGCATGTGCAGAGGCAAACATGTATATGTGTGTGTTTGTCAGTACAGGTACCAAACTTGAATTAGTGACATTAGTGCCAGAGAACTGAATATTTAGAAGTAAATTTTTGGGGTCTCTGGAACATAAACCAAAATCCTACTTATCTGGTAGCTACTGTCTTTGGCGAAATTTCAGTGCAAATAAAGATGGCCTTAATACATGTGTTCTAGTACTCGAAACATCCCTGTAATTTTCCATAATCTTTTCTTAGGAAAGTGAAAGCAGTAGTGCTGCTGAGAGTTGGGAGCAGAGAATGCTGTGTGTTCACATCAGCTAAACTTGGGGTGATATCCATGTGGCTCAGTGATTTGTTAGTGGCTAGCAAAGAACAGTCATTTGTACAACTTCATGACACAAAATTCACAGGGTTGTCACACATTTGAGAAAAAGGAAGAGTTTGTTCTTCTAGTATACTGTTAGTTTAGTAATTCTAGAGTTACATAAGGGTCCTGTTAATTATCTTAGCAATTTTATTCGTGTGCATTTTCTATAGACATCAATGTAAGCTGAGGCTTTAAAAATTCTATAAGAGCACATTTTCTAAATTAATAACTTATAGGCTTTCATCAGAACCTCTTTCTACTAAAAGCAATCTTCTACAAATGTGTTTTATGTCTAATTTAAATAGGACATTTTGGAAATTATCATTATACATTAAAATGGATCAAAACAGGTCATTTGAATAAAAATTATCATAGATTTATGAATAGGAATCTTTTAGGTTCTTGATTTTCATTCAAGAGTGCTTTTCAGTTAATGTGAATATCCAACAATCTGTTAAAGCTCATGGGTATTCAATTTTCCAGTGTGAACCCTGTGGTTGTGGGATGTTAAGTGACCAAGGTTGCAAAGTAAGTGAGGACACAGTCTTGGACACCATGCGCTCCACCTCCTGAAAATGAGCATTCATCATTGAATAATGACTTTACAATTACTGACATATATTTTCTTTAGAACTCACAGGTACCCAATGACAGTAAAATTATTTTCACTGTAAAGATACAGAAAGCCAGGCTCAAGTATTAACCTCCAGGCATCCTGACATGTATCTATGAGACGAGCAAATGTGAAGGAAGATTTCTGGTTTTTAGCTTTTGTAACAAAAGCATAATAGAGGTCAACCATCTTTCAAGGAAGGTTGTTTCATCTCATTTTTCTCATCATGGAAGAACTTAAAATTCTTGCTTTAGTTCAAGTTATGTTGAAATAAAAAAATCTAATTTTAATCAAGCCTCAAACTTCTTCACTAAAAAGAAGGCAAATTTAAAATTTCTAAGAAGAAAAAAATGTTAAGAAGAAATTACATTGAAAGCAGGAGTTTGGCATGGGATTTGGGGGAATGTGAAAATGGCATTATAACAGTATTGGAACCCTGCTGAAAAAGTGTAGTAGCCAATATCAGTGATCCAACAACAGTTAACATGGTTGTGCTTAAAACTCTGGAGGGAAAGGAGGTCTTCTCTCCTGGACTACTAATTGGAGTCTTCTATATACCTGTATAGAGGTTGGTTAAATTTGTCTTTGTTTTTAAACCCATGTAATTTTATAGTGGCTAGTTCTTAATTCCATTCATTTGAGAAACAAAAACACCTACATGAGTTAAATGCTAGAAGTTTCACTTGTTCATTAAATTTATTGACTCTCCTTTCTAGATGATATCTGAGTAAGTGGATAATAACAAAGAAAATAGAACATAAGTTTGCAAACTCAAGGAATAACTTAGCTTTTAAAAATATTTTATTAAGCAGAGGCCAGTAAGTTAAAAAAGAGACATAAAGGGAAGAGAAAGGAAGGGAGGAGGGTACTTAATAGGTTGATATTGTATATATGTAAGTACAATGATTGTGACGGGGAGGTAATATGATGGAGAATGGAATTTCAAAGGAGAAAGTGTGTGGGGGGGGAGGGAATTAACATGGGACTTTTTTATAATCATGGAAAATGCTAATAAAAATTTTAAAAAATAAAAATAATAACATCCAAAAAGGAAAAAACATATTTTATTATTTATTTATGAGAGAGAGAGAGAGAGAGAGAAAGAAAGAATGGGTACGCTACAAAGGAACAACTTGTGCATCTGGCTTATGTGGGTCCTGGGAAGTTGAATCTTGGTTCTTTGGCTTTGTAGGCAAATGCCATAACTGCTAAGCCACCTCTCCAGCCCTAATTTAGCTTTTTAAATGTTATTTTATATATATAAAATCAGGTTATACTCTTATCCCTTGCCTCTGCTCCCTGGGTGCCCTCTACAATAGGGTTATGGTATTCACTGTAGTGTCATGAAGGCCTCAGTTAGTCCCTGTGGGGTTAATTTAGCTTTATAATGAAAATCATCTTTGGCTTTGAGCTCCCTGGCAACCTGAACAAAACATGACCAATTCAATGAATGTTAATTTATATTTTTTCCAGAGCTTTATTAAAAGAACTCTCAATGAAATGAGCTCATGATAACGATATTCTGTTTTTAGAGGTTTAGTTATTTCCCCAAGTCTCATAGCTAACTTTATTTTTATTTATTTATTTATTTATTTATTTATTTATTTATTTATTTGAGAGAGAGAAATAGGGAGAGAGAGAGAGAGAGAAAGAGATAGTGAGCCAGCCAGGGCCTCCAGCCACTGCAACAAACTCCAGATAAGTATGCCCCCTTGTGCATTTGGCTTATTTAGGTACTGGGGAATCAAATCTGGTTCCTTTGGCTTTGCAGGCAAGCATCTTAACTGCTAAGCCATCTGTCCAGCCCTCAAAGCTAACTTTAGTAAAATCAGAAGGCTCAATATTAAGCTACAACTCAATGTAAGCAAATCTATGAGTTAAATAAATGAGTTAAATGAGTTTTATGAATCAACAACCTGTGGTCAACTTTGGTTCCATACACAGAGAAATTGAGCTAGAACTTCTCCTCTGCTGGCTAACTTTCATAGTGCCAGAAAGTGCTATGTAGGTAATGGGAAGAGAAAAGTCATCAATATTCATTAACACCATGCCCAGTAGTGGACCTATGTGCTACACAATTGATCTGTTAGGCCAGATGTGCTTTCTAGAGCAATAGTGGTATGACTGTTATGGTGGTAACTATTTTATGATGGGATTTGAGGCCAGCTCCATGGGAGAGAATCCATGCCTGGTAGTGAAAACCTAGTGAAAGCCTATGGCTAAGAAGTTCATAGGCCCTTAAAGGGAAGCTACTACTGTTGTTTTGCTAATTGGATATGTTGTACCTTTCAAATACATATGCTTATGTCCATAGATTAATGCTGATCTCTTCTTTGATTAGATAAGCTTCTTTTTTGAAGTGAATGGAGATTAATGGGAAAACTCAAGATTAATCAAAATGCTGAGAATAAGTGACTGTGGAGTGTTCAGTATCAAATGAGCCATTTAGTTTATTGCTTCCTCCAAGGCTCAGGGGAACTGAGGAACAAAGAGCAGAATGAATGTATGAGCTAGAGGATGGAGAGTAGTGCCAGCTTGCTTTCTTCCAGACAGAACATAACCACTGCTTTATGAGCTCACAGCAGGTGTGCTTATTTACCTGCACAGTACCTGTGTCATATTGCACCCATCATCATTCTGTCATAGGTGGTTTATAGGGTCCCCTCCCTGGTTGAGGAGTCAGTGCCAGTTAATTGTTGCATTTTTTTTTAAGTAAATTTGGCCAGGCCTGGTGGCACATGCCTTTATTATTATTTTTATTTATTTGAGAGCTACAGAGAGAGAGAGAGAAAGAGGTAGAGAGCAAGAGAGAGAATGGGCATGCCAGGGCTTCCAGACGCGTGCACCCCCTTGTGCATCTGGCTAACGTGGGTCCTGGGGAATTGAGCCTCGAACCAGGGTCCTTAGGCTTCACAGGCAAGGACTTAACTGCTAAGCCAACTCTCCAGCCCAATTGTTGCATTTTTGAAAGTGGTGTAGTTGCCCATTCTCCCATAAATAATCAACCACCCATGTTCCTGCAAGCAACTCTAATCAAATCCAGTGGGTTACACACACACACACACACACACACACACACACACAGAGAGAGAGAGAGAGAGAGAGAGAGAGAGAGAGAGAGAGAGACAGACAGAGAGAGAGAGAGAGAGAAATAAAAGTAGAAGTGAGACTAGTTGGGAAGAAAGAGTCCAGTTGGAGGGAAAGGGGATAGAAGAAGGTAATGCCGGGGGGAGTGAACATGATTAAAACACATTTTATACATGTATAAAAATTGACAAAAAATTTAAATCACTGTGGTTGATTTTAGTCTAAAGACCGAATTCATTAGCAGCCTAGAGGAGTGTGAACTAGGATGATCCTAGTACAGTACTTCATGAATGTCATAGGTCTTAGACAAGCTTGGGATAAAAACTGGAGGACAGACATGGAGGTGATGTGCTCTGGTAAAGACTAAAGAGTGCCCTGAAATGTACTAAAGAAGGAACAAAGACATAAAAATTCTGGCCTGGTGACAGCCGCTCTGGGCACAGAGTTTTTGCAACTGCATTAACTCAGCTTATCCTGTGGCCTCCAGATACAGTTTTTGCTGCTGCTCTCCCAAGCTCCATCACTCACTCTCTCTGGGTTGTATCTCTGGCACATCTATTCCATGGTCCTTTTGTCCCTTGGTGCCTTTTGGAACATAGGATGAGCCAACCTTCAATTATAATTTCTCTAGTACCAAGTCTCACTTGAACTTATTTCATTCTTGATAAGCTTTGTGAAGGGCCAGGCAGGATTGAAGTTAGGCCTAGTGGTGATCTGCTATAGCACCCTAGCTACTGATAGAAGCTGTGTGTCACAGAAACCAAATGAGTTATTTGGTATCAAGGAGCTCTCATGAAGGGTGAGAAGGTCATGTTTTGCAGAGAAAGTCTAGGCTTTGTTGGAGCCCAGATGGTGGCGGCACCGCTGACCCACTCTGTTTATACATGACTGAGACAGATCACAAATCCTTGTCTACAATCCTATAGCTCACGGTCATGCTTTTACTATTTGTTTTTAAATGACAAACAAGTCTATGCATTTTTGCCCTTTAAAATTCATATTGACATGCATCCATAAAGTTTTGGAGTAATTTTATCCAGTATAAAAGCTAGTAACATGTACACACAATTTGTGAGTCAAATCAGCCTCCCAGACATACACACTAGTTTTCTCTTTGTTGCTGTCATTGTTGCTTTGTTTGTTCACATGGGGTCTCACTGTGCAGCTCAGGCTGACCTGGAGCTCTCCAGGACAGTCATGTACCACCACCTCCAGTTTGCACAATGTTATGTAAACAAAATAGACCAAACTAAATTGGTGATCACTTTGTAAAATGTAGATTTCATGCTTAACCTGGGTTTTTATGTTTCCTTTAAAAGGTAGGTATGTTATATTGAGTTCATCTTCCTATTTCTCACAAGCAACTGGGGCTGAGTTTCTTTGGTCTAGGTTAGACAAGCCATAAAATTCATAATTTCCCAGACCCACTGCTTCCTACAGCCCAAAAATTGTTTAACATAGATAAATCTACATAGCACATTACCTCTATGGGCCATTTTGTTGTATTACTCTGTTGTCTATTAGATATGCATGACCTGAGTAGTGTGGACTTGGAAGTATGTTATGAAAAGGCAATCTAGAAAATACCTAAAGAGAAGATTCATAAAATTTAGCATATAGATTTGGGGCTGGGAACTAAAATTAGATTTTCAAGAGATACATGCTAATGGGGAGAAGGACTTGAACTCTTCAGCCAAAGAAGAGTTCTCTCTCTCTCTCTCTCTCTCTCTCTCTCTCTCTCACACACACACACACACACACACACACACACACACACACACACACACAAAAATTAATAAGAAATAAGGTGCAGATTCCCTTAACTATATAAAACAAGGAAAAGCTCATTCATGAAAAATGTACCATTACCCATTTCTATATTTTTCATCCTCATGTTTTTGTTGTAAATAGTTTTAGTCCCAAGCTTCTTCCAAAATGGCCCCAAGCAAAGGAGAGAATATATTTTAAGCTTTCATTATGCATTAACTTTTATATATTGTTCCTGTTTTTGAAACAGTATTTTTAAATAGAAAACTTAGGAGAGAAGAAATGGTATAGAAAATTATTATTGGAAAAAAAGCTCTGCAAAATTATCTAAATTGTACATTATCTTGCTGGTGAAATGTGAGACCTGCTGTAGATTTCCCAAAGCATATTGGCTCTGAGATTCTGGGGGAAGGTGCTCTGGATCTCTTTTAAAAAGCACACATGCTGCTCCATGTGGTACAACAGCTGCTAAGGTAATGATGCATTTTTAGTCAAAAAAATACCATAAATAAACATACAAAAAATCATATGAAACTCTCTCCAACTAAGCACAAAATTTGGCAGCAAGTTAAGCATCTAAAAAAAATGTCATAACCGATAAGATAATGCAGCAGTCCAGCATTTCCAAATCTTATTTCTACCTACATATTTATGCATATATTTATATAACACATACCACCATTATATTTACCTTTCCAATATGCTCACAAAGTTATTCCATAATTTCCAATGTTAATGTATTCCCAAGGTGTGGAAGACTCATAATTAAACGCCTCTGCCTCTATATAAAATTAGTCTATAGTGAATTAACTAATTACATGACTAACTTCATTTTTGTCAAACTAAATTAGATGAAGACTTCACTCCTTTTCTGAGTAATAACCACAAAAAAATTATTAGGAGATAAAGGTATTTGCCAAGTTTAATGGTTCAGACCTGTAATCTGAGCACTTGGGATGCAGAGGCAGGAGAATTGCTGCAAATTTGAGGCCAGATTTATATACCTAGGGAGACATCATCAAAACAGAAAGTTTCTGGGTTGGACAAATAGCTTAGTGGTTAAGGTGCTTGCCTGAAAAGCCAAAGGACCTCGCTTCGATTCTCTAGGACCCACGTAAGCCAAATGCACAAGGCGTCGCATGCATCTGGAGTTCTTTTGCAGTGGCTGGGACCCCTGGTACGCCCATTCACTCTCTCCCTCTCTCTCTTTCTCATTGCCTCCTTCCTTCTTTCAAATAAATAAATACATCAAAATGAAAAAAAAATAAAAAGAAAGTTCTTAGAAGTCTGATTATTAGTTATTTCTAAGTTAATTTAGAAAGACCCAAATGGTTTATTTGTATGAGAGCTTGTAAATCTCTCTACTGATTTTCCTTTATTTGAAATAAAGTCCATCATTCATTAATAGCAGAGTTCAAAAGCATACTACCTATGTAGTGGAAAAGGGAAAACTATCAAAGAAGGTTGGGTTGGCTGAATACAGGCACTGAAAGATCTCACAATGTATGGGTCACAAGAATGAACATACTCAAGCATGGTAGTGTCTGAAATGAAGGAGTCAGCATATGACATGCACTAGGCAGCCTTACCAAGTGGGGGATGCAGTAAGTTCCTCTCAGTCAATTCACAGAACCCAGAAGCCAAGCAAGTGGGTTGTCTTCAGACTGGTGATCTACACAGGCTCCTAAGAATGCTACTCAAAACATTTTTCCTCTCCAAGTTGCTTTAGCCACAGTCAAAAAAGCAAAGAAAACACAGTGATTTATAATAACACAAGAATACATTTACTCTCTTAATAGGAAAGAAACAGAAAACCAGTCTCTACTTTTCACTGGTATGTGTTACACAAAGGAAAAGAAAAAAGAAAAGAATAGAAAAGGAAACTGCACAGACAGCATTTACTCCTTACCCAGGGGTCTGTGGCAGCTTCCCCAACCCGACTTACCAGTGCCCTCTCATTGGGCCCTTCCTCCTCCACACTGTCCACCCCTAGAGCTCCAAGAGTGGGAGTGCTTTCTTCATCATTCTAGGGGTTCTCCTTGGTCCCATCAAGGCATCCTATGTATTAATAGAAGGCTCTGTTTGCCCTTCTGGGTTCTGTTTGCTGCTTACTTTCCATAGCAGTAAGCTGTCCACTGCCTCTTCCTCCCTTTCCTGCATTTTGTGGCTTTTCCTTGGCAATGTCTCTGTGCATAATAACCCAACTTGTGGCTCTAACATTCTTTCTGCCCCCTCTTTTGCAATTTTCCTTGAGCCATGTTTGGTTCATTTTAGGTTGGCTTCAGCGATGAAGTCTTGGGAGCCTCTGTGTCTCTGGATATCTGGAGTGGTAGGAGTTGATTGTTCTCTGTATCTCCTTCACCCTTGTGCTGGTACCAGGTTCGCCAAGGAAGCATCACTCTGGCTTATTTCCCCAAATACTCTTAGTTTCAGCTGGAGCCCTTTTGAAGTGTGATGGGCTGGTTCTCTCCTTAGAATCTGCATCCATCTGAAAAAGAGAAACAAACTCTCCAATGGAGAGTGAAGTTAACACCATATAAATGGGATAACCTTTGTTTTTTTTTAAAGAGAACTTAATAGGTGTAGGCCCTCTTGTAGCCCACAATTGGTGGGAGCTTGATAATGGAGAGTGGGCTCATTTTCAGATATGGTTCTGTCTTGATTTCTAGCTCCAGCTATGGGTTCCACTCCACTGAGCAGATCAGTTAGACAAATAAAGAGCAGTTGGTTTCCCACCATGGGTGTGCGCCACTACTGCACTTGTGTGAGCATCATGTCAGGTTGTTTGATCCTGAGTAGCTTAGACCATGAGTTGCTTAGACAGATGTTGGTCATTTTCTCTAAGTTGCTCATGTAGCACCTTCTGGCACTAGATGAGCTAACTGGGGATTGACTTCCAGATTCTATTCAGGTCACTCCATGTTCTGTACCAACAGCATATGGTGTCTTCAGCAGTAGGGTCTTACCATTAACCTTTGGTGGGTCATCAAGTACTGTGACAGAATTCTGTCTTCTTTTGGGAAACCTGTATGTCTCTCTGATCAACAGCTCATTGTGGATGTTGGCCACATGCTGGTACTGGGAGTTACAGGTCAGGGCCCAAGAAGAGAGGTAAGAAAAAGATAACTAATATAAAAGAGACAGAGAGAAGAGAGAGATGAGGGAGAAGGGAGGGAGGGAGGGAGGATGTGTGAGAGAGAGACAGAGATAAACAGGAGAAGATTAAGGTCAATCTTCATCATACTCTCTCCAGGGCCTTGTGATTCAGGTGTTCCCTGTAAGGGCCTGATGAAGGTTCAACAATTTAGTCTGTCTTTTCGGATGCAGAATCTTATGGTACCATTGCCATTTGGGTCCAGTTTTGTGCCCCCCACCCACACTCTTACACTCCCCTCCCACCCCACCCACCCTATTGTCTGGTCCCTGAGATGTCTGTTAGGTATGTCAGCATCTCAGGCAGATTCAGGTTAAGAGCTACAGATGAATGAGACCATGTGATGATTTCTGTGTTTGGGTGAGTATACTGAGAATGATCTGTTCCAAGTTTGACCATTTTTCTTCAAATTTCATTCTGTCATTTTTCCTCACTGCTGTGTAGAATTCCATTGTGTATATATGACACATGTTTTTGCTGTTGTGTTTTTCAAGGTAGGGTCTTACTGTAGCCCATGCTGACCTGGAACTAGCTATGTAGTCTCAGGGTGGCCTTGAACTCATGGCAGTCCTTCTACTTCAGGTGTTCTACATCAGGTGTTTGAGTGCACACGTATGAGGACATTCACAAGACAAGACTGTCCTAAGATTCTCTAGTTCTACAATAGTTCTTCCAGCTTTGGAAGCTTCAACTTTTTCAGATTTTCCTACAATTATTATGGATTTGTTAATTAGTGTTTTTGCATGTGTGATGTGTGTTTGTGTGTGTATTTATATCTGTGTGGGCAAATGAACGTGTAGGGCAGAAGTTGATGTTAGGAGTCTTCCTCAATCAGTCTCTGTATAATTTATTGACACAGAACGTCTCACTGTACCCAGGGCTCATGGATCCAGCTAGTCTAGCCAGCCAGCTTGCCCCAGAAATCCCTTATTTTGATTTCCTGGGTGCTGGGATTACAGGGGAGGTGCCACAGCCTCCCAGCGTTATGTGGGAGTTGGGGATGTGTCCTCACACTTGTGTGGGAAAACACTTTACTGATGAAACCATCTCCTCAGCATTTATTAATTGATAGAAAACTGCCTTCCATAGAATAAGCTAATGATTCGAACATGGAATAAATATCCAGGAATGAATACACCAATTTCTGTATTTAGCTCCAGACTAATCAGTATACTAGAGAAAAACAATTTTTATTGTGTCACTATGATATGGAAAACACCAACCAAAAATCTTTATCATAGCATGTCTAAATGTAGATCTCTTAACTTTCTGTTTTTTTTTTTTTTCTGGCTCCAATTTCATTTCTTAAATGTGGATATTATGGCATTTATTCTATGAAACCTCACAGTGCCCAGGTCTCACCTCTAGAGAATTTAATTAGTCTAAGTTGGGACCCAAACACCAGGGTTTTGAAAAGCTCCCCAGGTGATTTTCATGTGTCTTAGAATTTGAGCATCAACCTTGAGGTCAATTGCTCTATGAGCTGAATTCAATATTGAACAATGGCATGTGTGATTCAACTCAAGGTTCATCTTGCCCACAGTTCTCAGCCCCTCCCCTAGTTTTCACTTATAATCTATTTATTATGATTCAAACTTTAAACTGGAGAAGATCATTAATCATAGATATAATTTAGTGACAGCAGGGTCATGTCCTACTAACTAAGTACACCTTGTTTGCCTCAAAATGCTAATCGCTTTTCTGCAACATTAATGAGGGACAATTGATATGGAGCCTAACAATCATATATGGTCTACTTACTATTTTATTGAAATAAAGTACTTTATTAGGTTATAGCAAAATGCAGCAAGATATAATTATGCAAAATCATGACTCACATAACACCATACTTATGAAACTTTGGCACCAAGGAAGAGGGGAATTTTAATGATTTTCAGTATTTTCTGGAAAAGAGATTAGAATTGTAGGAATCATTATCTTGTATTTTCCCTGAAAAAAGGTGTTTCATTCTCAGAAAGGGACTAATTTTTTCAGTTTTCTCTGCTCTGAGGCATCAGAGGAGAGATCCTAGTTTAATTCTCTAAGTCTCTCTATCTGTGTCCATTTATCCACTTAAAATTGCATATTTGATGTCTTCAAATTCTCAAGGCAAAGCGACCAGGCATATAGTAAGTTTGTATCTAGTGTTATTGTGTTTAAAGCTGTTTTCTTTAAATGACTCTTAAATAAACTGACAACAAGTAGAATGCTCTTACACACAATTATGAACTATCTTTTGAAGTGTGTACTAAAGTTCAACACTAACATGCTTTTTATCCTCTCACTTGGCCTAATTTTTTCTGTTGATATCTATTTCAATCTTGATGGAAACTGCTTATTTTTTCTACAATTTGCAAGGATTGTTTAGGGATATTAGTGGGAAGTGCCTTGATGCATTTCATGTCCAAGAAATATGATTGCCTTTAGGAAGACAGTAACAAAATACATTGATTTAGTTCTACTTCGAAGATCAGTTGATAAATAATAGATGATAAAAATCCACTTGAGAGGAGGTGAAAGGGTTAGGTCATGATTTATTGAGAAATTTTCCATTCTCCAACTGAGATGACTTGGATAGTTTTACTTGGAGCGCTAACTTTCAATTGGCATCTGTTCATTAGTGGGTGGGTATGTGTGGGGTGAAAATGTGTGAAATTAACTATCAAGTAGATTTCAAGCTTTACATGAGTAGGGACTGCATTTATTTAATTATTCTGTTTTTTTTTTTTCCCAGTGCCAAACACAGAACCTGTTACATGTGAGTGAGCATTCAGTAAGCACTTATTAATTAAGTCTGAATAGTGGAATGAGTGAAAATATAATCAATTGAAGCAAAATGTGATATTTACTTTCTAAAACACCTTTTGCATCCAGTGGGAACATGTTACATCAAGTAATTCAAAAGGAAAAAAAGTATGTTTAAAAACCAGTATTATCATATTTGTTACTATAGTGAATCTTTGGTTTTTTTTTTTTATTTGTTTGTTTTTTGCAAGGTAGGATATCACTCTAGCCCAGGCTGACCTGGAATTCACTCTGTAGTCTTAGGGTGGTCTTGAACTCATGGTGATCTTTCTACCGCTGCCTCCTGAGTGATGGGATTAGAGGCATGTGCCACCATGCCTGGCTACTATAGGGAATCTTAGATGAAGATTATTGTATATTTTTATGTTTAGTCATATAAGAAATATTTTTCTGGAACATAAAAAAATTATATATACTATTAGATTGAATTATCTTTAGTTGATTAAGTACATAAGGAAATTTAAGAATAGGAGGGGATGAAGTCAAATAGATGAACTCTCTGGAGTGTTTTAAATGATGGCTGTGTTTGAAAGACCCAGTTTCAAATAAGACAAGACCATCTTTTGAGCTCCACAGGATGCTACTGTCAGCTGCTATTGAAAAACCGTTTGAAATCAGTGGATCAATCTGGTGTTTTTAAGCCCTTGTTTGAATGAAGCTATTTATTTCTGAGTGTATTTCATCATCTTCACTAAAGACTGGAACTTGTGGGGGCAGCTTTCACTTGCTTTTTTGATAGGATTTAAAATGGCATGGGTGTCTTACAGGAAACACACAGTCTGTGTTTTGACGTCAATGACTTGAGATTACACATGTGTACACAATGTACCAGAAAACAATCTCCTATAAGAAGGACCCCATGTCCAAGATGTTCAGATGGGAGTAAGCACTGTTATTTATGCCAAACTTGTGGAATATAAGAATATGTCATGTTTTGGGCTGGAAGGATGGCTTAGCGGTTCAGTGCTTGCCTGTGAAGACTAAGGACCCTGGTTTGAGGCTTGATTCCCCAGTATCCACGTTATCCAGATGCACAAGGGGGCGCATGTGTCTGGAGTTCATTTGTAGTGGCTGGAGGCCCTGCCCATTCTCTCTATTTCTCTCTGCCTTTTTCTGTGTCTGTCACTGTCAAATAAATGAATAAAAATAAACTAAAAAGTATTAAAGAATATGTCATGTTTTAAGGAAGCCATGGCCAATTACCTCCCAGGTTTATATGGGAATAATAAAAATCTCTTTAAGACACAAGCTCATTTTCAACACTATGGTAATAGCAAATGCATAAGATTAAACCTAGGAACAGTTTGGGGGAATTATCTATAGCCTGTCTATAGATAGTCCTATCTATAACACTGTAAATCTTTTAGATTAATTTCAGAGTATTTTACTTTTAATGATTATTCAGTAAAAAAATACATTAACTTTTTTCTATTAATGAATTTTAGGCTTTCAGAGTCTCTCACAATGAGAATTATTTAGAAAATAATATACACAAAATTTCCTTAATAAATTATTTTTGTTTACCCATTTGTTCTTTCTTTACCCATTGTAGTACCACTTGATCTCATCTCTACTTCATTAATTCATTAACTGTCCTGAGTTGTCTGAACTCAGATATTCATATGCCAAAAGAATAAGAAAGGAAATTCTTGGCAGAATATGATACAAACTTTGCTTTCAATGAAATGACAGGCAAATATCATCAATTTTATGTTTTATATAAATTTTAGTTTTTTTATTACCATAAGCAATAGCTTAACATAACACATATTTGTGATCTTATCTTACACCTTTGTAGTTCAGAAGACTTCTACTAGTCCAGTGGTTTCCTCTCTTTTAACATTTACAGGACAGTATCAGAATGGCAGAAGGCTGCCTTCCTTGCCTAAGCTCAGGGATGAGTATTCTTCCAGGTTGATTCTAGTGGATGACAAAGTTAAGTTCCATGTGCTTGTAGATATGGAATGCCTATAGTTCCTGTTTCCTGACTGGTTGCTTCACTGGGATTGTTCCCAGCTACTGAAAATTGATTGCCTTCCATAGCCCATGGTTTCTTTCGTTTTCATAGTTAGCAGTGGCAGTAAAATATCTCTCTGCCCTTGACTAATGATAGATTTCCTTGAGACTTTTTTTTTTAAAGATATGGTCCCTTTATGGATTACAGGCTAATTACAGGCTAGTCTTAAACATAAGATGCTCCTGCCTCACCCTCCGAGGTGCTGGGATCACAGGCACGCACCCCTCACCCAGCCCTCTTCTACTTTTAGGACTCATAAGATTATTTAGAACCCATCTGAAAAGAAACCCTACATATTTTCTTTTAAGATCTAGTGACTAGTAGCCTGACTTTTAGCTAACAAGTTCCTTGGAGGACATGGTTAGAATTCTAACTATCAAATATATAAACACCAAAAATGAGAAATTTGTAAATTACATTAAAAAGGGACTATGCCAATAATTTATTCCACTGCAACAGAAGACCATAGACATCATGCAACTCTGTTTGATAACCTGTACTTGCCTCTCATCGCATTCCGAAGGAAGCTGAGTCTCACAGCGGCCTACAGAATTGGCATGGTATGGCCCAGTTCAGCCTTTCAGTATGATCTCAATTCTCTTCTCCCTTGATATTTTATCTAGTCCAATCCTGACACCCTCAAGCTCGTCTTTGTTTTCCAGCGCAGTAAACTAACTCCACATTTTGAATTTGCATTTGCAAAAATGTTAACAGAAATCACTCTTCCATTCAGCACAAAGGCATCAATTTCTCTTTAATGTCCTCAAAGTCATGACCTAAATGTTACTTTTTTGGTGAAGTCTTCCTGACCATGCTTTTCACAACTTCATCCACTCCCATAGACTCATGTGTTTGAATATTAAATCCCCAGTTGTTTGGGAAGATTGTGGAACCTTTAGGAAGTGAAGCCTTACTGTTGAAGTGTGTCACTAAGACTGAGGTGTCACATACTTTCTATAGCTTTTCCCTACCTTATTTCTGTCCTATAACAATCTAGCAATTGTCAGTTATAATTTTTTTTGCCTATGTGTTCAATAAGGTTTATAAAAACAGAAGTTTTCATGTATTGTTCACAGACATATGTCTGTGTCCTAGTACCTTGAACAATGTTTGACATATGGCAAGCAAACCAGCAAAAAATTGTAAAATGAATTAAAATAATGAGCTGAGAGTTTCATTTTTCTGAATTGTTAAGTTATTTTTTCCTCAAGTAAGAAAATGCATCCTGTTATTAATCAATGAATTCATTCTCTATTCTTCTCCTCACTCTCCCCCCCCCCCACTCTATCAGTTTTAGCAGTGAAATAATTCAACTTTTGAAAGAATGTTAAAAGTGACTAATTCACTTCTGAGTATTTTCCTCTTCATATTTTTTTATTTTCATTTATTATGAATTGTTGTCTTCAAGTTGTAGAAAACTTATAGAACATTTAATCATTGGTCCTAAGATATTTTCATGTATCTCTTTTTATATTAAATGTGATTCAGAATTCACCTGTTTCTCTTTCTTTTATTATGAATAGTCAGTTGAATATGAATAGTCACTTCCATTCATTAAATGCATATTATATACATTGAGAAATTGTCTCTTGTCAACATGTTACACATCTGCTGTGGTCTAATTTGAAGAAAGAAATGTAAAATAAATGTCTATCTTCATAAGCATTCATTTGGTAACTTAAATAGTTCCGTGCCTTCATAACGTCAGTACTTTTATCATGGTAGCTAGATGCATATATTCTCTTATCTCATTCTATCATAGGTAATCAATCTTCATGTCTAACAATGGGCACTAGGAATTAAAGGCAAATGCTATAAACTTTCTAGCTTCATCTTTGTGGTTAGCAGTGTCATTTTCACTTCTCAGCGGTGAGTGTGGTGGTCTGAATGAAAATCTTCCTCATAGACTCTTGTAAACCCAAGAATACTAAATCCTCAGTTGGTGGCACTGTTTGGGAAGATTGTGGAACCTTTAGGAAGTGAAGCCTTGCTGTTGAAGTGTGTCATGGGGGGGGGGTGCAGGCTCTGAAATATCACAACCCTGCTCTACTCGCTGTGCGGGCATAGTACTTCCTCCCTGCAGATGTGAGGATGAAGTGCCAGCTTACTTCTCATGCCATGCTCCCTTCTCACCACCACCCCACCCCAGCCATGGTCAACTTCCCCTTCAAACTATAAGCCCAAAATATTTTCTTCTTTTCTTAAGCTGCTTGTCAGGTATATTGTTCCAGCAATGTGGAAGTAACTATTACAGTGAATTTATATATTGCTATGATTTCGGTTATTGGTTCTATGCTTGTATCTTCCACACCTGTATGTCTGGGTCCACATTTTCATGCACTGCAAAGCCCTGGATTAGTGTAAGCACTGCTGATTCCACATGCCAGAAATGAAGCTCTTCCCCCACTCTGCTGAACCATGTTTTTGTTGATCCATTTCTGTTTATTTTTACCCTCTCTGCCATCAAACCTAGAAACCACAGATATATCTTTAACATTTCCTCTACCTCCTCCTTTCCTTCCCCCACACTTAATCAAATACTAATCCTTTCTTATTTTGCCATAGAATCATTCTCTAACCAGTTCTTTCTTTCCATTGCTACTCCTTCCTTACTACTGCAGATGATCCCCTCGACTCCTCCCCTAGTCTCTTTAATAGAACTATTGGCTTTTGGTTTCTGCTCTTTTACTCTGTTTTTCATATTTGTCCTAGAGAATGTTTTCAGACACAGATTAGGGCATGTTGGCAATGCTGGTCACCAATTACATCACACTGAATTAAAACTTAAAACTTTAGCATCAAATTCATTATCTTTCTAATTTTGTGCCCAGATTCATTATTTAAACACTTATTCCATTTTGTCCTTAAAAAAGCAACTTCCTAAGCAGAAAAAATAAATGCTTCTTTAAACCTCTCAAACTTTTTAGACATCTTCTCTTCCTGGAATTTTCTTCACATGCCTGACCTTCTTTGCTTTCCTTTCTCATCTAGCACAAGTCAGAAAGAGCAGAGTCTAGCTGGTGAAACTGTTCTCAGTGTCTTCAAATAAGAGCAAGTTTCTCCCTTGTCTATGGTATAAAATTACCTTATCTAAAACTGTTTTCAGACTACACAATGTTACTGTAATGTGTGTGTGTGTGTGTGTCCCTAACTCATCAATTCTTTGAGGAAAGCAGCCAAGTGTTTTTTTTCAATCTTAGGATCCAATGCATGAAGCAAAACTCCTGGCATTTAAGAGATTCAGCAAATATTTGATGAAAGGAAAGTAGTAGAAAGCAAATTTATAGAAACTGAACTAGAATCAACACAGTGAAATATTGCAGATGAATACAGAAGGGAGTAAACTCAGGAAGTTAATCCTGGTATTTCCTGTGGAAGCTCTTTCCTTCCAAAAGCACTATTATAAATATCCTATCTTGTTCCAGTCAATGAAATTAAATGATCATGCTTCAGAGTACAGGAAGTCCCCGTTTTGTTTACCATTGTCTTCATCGACATCCACAGATGTCTCAGAGAGCTTTCTCTCTCTGGAGTTGCAGACAGGTTTACTGGCATAACACATTATTTAGAAACCTATATCAAAAACTCAAGAAAATAAACAAATTAGTTCTCTTACACAATACAGAAAGTGTCATTGTATCAAGAGATATTATCAAATGGAATCATGTTCAATCACCAAATAGCTTGTAACTCTGGCCAATGCATACTAATCTGGTAGGTCTACAGTATGGTCCAGGGACCCATATCTGTCATGAGCATTTCTGCCTCATTCCCGTATGTGTTGGGAACTACATGTGAGAGACACTGCTTGCCTCAATCCTTACTTCACAGATGGAATGACTAAATTACCCTGAGATAATAAGTGATGCCACTCCTAAGTTTCCTAGATTTTCATCTTTCCAGGAGGCCATATTTTGTGATCTTCATACTGACTGGTTGGGAAAACTATCTGTCCCATGACTTTTCAGTCTTGTCCTCATTTTCTGTTTCAGTTTTGTCTCCACCTTCCAAAGCAAGACAGGAAAAGATTCACCCTTCCTCAGTATCTCTTACTTTGAGATACTCTTTTGAAAAAAGCCCAAGGCACCCTAAACCATAATCTCTCCATCCTAAACTGTGCTGTTTGTTTGCATCCTCAATCAATTTGTATGTACGTAAACTTTTCACTTCACACAACAGCACATTCCCTTTCATAATTACAGACAAGCTATCGACTTGCTTTCATATCAGAGTAGTGCAGATGTGCAACACAGGGGGGGTCATTTAACAACTGAATAGCCACATCAATGTTGCAAGGGTGGGCAGAGAGAAACAAAGCTCGCCTGCTCCTTTTGGGCTTTGTTAGTAATGACAGCTCAGCTGATAGTGTTTTCTGAGAACAAGGGGAGTCCTGATAGAAAGAACTCTCCCATTCCCATCAGACCTTCACAAGTGGTGATTTGGGACAGCTCTGCTTGCTTGGGATAGTTAGGGTATAAGGGCTTCTGACCCTGTCACTGCTGCTAATTTTAGGGAACATTGTTTCTGTTGTGTGTTCATGACAGCCGGGCACTCATCACTGTCTCCTGAGCAAAGCCCACAGAACTCATTATACTGTTGGGGGCTTACTATCCCAAGCAGCATATTTCACTTGCTGTCTCCTCATCTTCCTTAAGATAAACAATATGGCAATGATTTATTATCTAATCACTAATTTAAGTGGAGTGCTTCAAATATTCAGAAGAGCTTAGCAACAAAGAGGACTTGGAGTCATGCACTCCCACCCAGTTTTCACTTTGCCTGTTTATATTAGCAAGTCAAATATTAAAGGTGTGGCTCTTTATATGATAGTCCCCAATCCCTTCCACCTTTCTTTTAGAAGAAACTGCTTCACTGAAACTTACTATTTATTATATGTTCATCCTGTCACAAGATACATATCCTTCAGTTTGTATGCCTTTTTACAACTACATACCATTCTTCTTATTTCATTCACTAGATGTGTTCCTGTCAATAATATAGCTCTTTGTTAATCTAAAAGTCAGTGTAATATTCTACTGCATATATTTTATTATCTAGCCTTAGCTGTTTCCATATCTTCTATGTTACCAACTATATGTTGTAATGAGTCTTTGTATGTGTGTCTCATTTTGTGCATGAATTCTTAGGATCTTCTGAATATTTTGGATATTGATTTTCTGTCAACTGTATGAAGTGCAAATGTTTTCTCCCACGGGATGCTTCCTTTACTTTTTAAAAGGCACTTCCTTCCCTCCTCCCTCTCTCTGTCTCTCCCTCCCTTCTTTGTTTCTTCCTCTTTCCCTCCACCTCTTTCTTTCTTTCTTTTTCTCTCTTCTTCATTTTTTTTTTTCTTTCGATTTTTCAAGGCAGGGTTTCACACTAGCCCAGGCTTACTTGGAATTCACTATGTAGTCTCAGGCTAGTCTCGAACTCACAGCTATCTTCCTACTTCTGCTCCTGAGTGCTGGGTAAAGGTGAGCACCACCATGCCTGGCCTTCTTTCTTCCTTTCTATAGTATCTCTCTGTCTATCTCATGAGGTCAGTCTTCTACCTCAGTGGCTCAGCTTTTGAGTTTCTAGAGCGGCAGATGCATGCCCTTTCACTCTGTTCTAAAGATTTTATCTACTTATTTATTTTTGAGCAGATCTGAATTCACAAAAGAATAGCACAGAAAGCTCAGAAGACTCATATGCTTCATCTCTGTCAATACAGTTTTGCTCATTTATTGTTTTATTGTGGTATGTTAGTTACACTTGGTATATCAATACTGATCCATTATTATTTATTAAAGATTGTTATTAACATTAGGGCTTCCTCTTTGTTTTGTATAGTTCTATGTATTTTGACAAATGCATAATAACATGCATCATTACCATGTCACGCAGAACAACTTCACTGCATTAAAAATGTCCCACCTACTATTACTTCCCTTCCGACCTGCACATCTCTATCCACCACTTATTTTTTATTGTTCCTGTAGTTTCTCCTCTAGTTTTTTAGAGTGTCATGTAGCAGAACTATATACTAAGTAGCCTTTTCACACTAGCTTCTGACACTAGGAATATGCATCTCTGTTGTTTGAGTGGTTCAATAGTGTGTATCTTAATGTTGAATAATAATATTCCATTTTATGGATGCACCGCATTTTGTTTATCCACTTACCCTGTGAAGATCTCTTGGCTGCATCCAACTTTTGATCAATTTGAATAAGGTTGCTACAAAGATTCACATGTATGGACACAAACTTTTAACTCATTTAGGTAAATATCTCAAAGGGAATGACACATTTATGTGGTGATCCTCTGTTTAGCTGCACAGGAGAAGTTTTTGTGTGCTTACCAGTGATTGAATTTCTCTTGCATCAAATTCTTGCCCAAATTGAGTTTAGCTATTCTGGTAGGTGTCATGTACCATTTTTGTTCTTGATTTTCTGGATTAAAAAAAATACATTGACACTTGAGATGATCTTGGTTAGGGCAATATGGCTCTTTCAAGAACCATTACTTCTTTGTGAGTGAACCTACCATAGGCAAAGAAACCAATCCAAAGCCCACAATTTCTAAACATCTGCTACATGGCACTTTGCAAACCATGGAAAAACCTAAAAAGTAGCCAAACCTGCCAATCTGACACTTACTTAACTTGCCTTGTCCATTCCTTCTGTTCAAACCATAGTAAAGGCATTCCTGTTCCTCTGCCTCCTGGATGACCCTGGTCCCCTACGCGGCTATGCAAGGCATGCCATGTGCCCACTGTTTCTAGGCATCCAAGTCTAAAAACGGTTTCTTTTATGATACTCATTTCCCCGTCTGCGTCTTAACATATCTGATTAAAACAAATCCTCGTACATTTAAAAATATGTGTAGTGGCATCTTATTGTTGTTTTAATTTGCAGTTTCATAGTGATATGTAATGTTGAACATATTTTCATATGCTTATTTGCCATCTGTATATCTTTGATGAGGTGTCTGTTCAGATCTTTTGCCCATTTTTTAATTGGATTGTTTGCTTATTGTTGAGTTTTAAGTGTTCTTTGGATATTTTGATTCTAAGTCCTTTATCAGATACGTGTTTTGCAAAGATTTTTCTCCCAGTCTGTGACTTGTCTTTTCATTCTCTAAACAAGTCTTTGGCAGAACAGAAGTTTTTAATTTTAATGAAGTCCATGTTATCAATTTTTTTTTTTTTTTACCTCATGCATTGTGCTTTTGGTGTTGTATCTAAAAGTCATTGCCAAACTAAAGGTCACATAGATTTTTCTCCTTTTCTTATTCTGTAGAAGTTTGATAACTTTACATTTAGTTTTACTTTTGTATTTGCTGTTAGTTAGGTCTAGGTTTACCTTTAAATTAAATTCTAAGTATATTTTATTTATTTATTTGGGAAACAGAGAAAGAGGGGGAGGGGAGAGAGAGAGAGAGAGCAAGCATGTCAGGGCCTCCAGCCATGGCAAATGGGCTTCAGACGCAGGCACCATCTTGTGCATCTGGCTTTAAATGGGTACTGGGGAATTAAACCTGGATCCTTTGACTTTGCCTGCAAGTGTCTTAAGCCACCTCTCCAGCTCACTTTAAGTTCATTTTTATGAGAGTTTTAAGGTCTGTCTAGATTCATTTTTCTGCAAGTGTATGTTCATACTATTTGTAGAAAAGACTTTTCATTTTCCATAGAAAGATCCTGTTTCATTTCCAAAAGATTAGTTGACAACGTTTGTGCGCATCTATTTCCGTATCCTCTGTTCTGTTCTATAGACCTGCTATTTGTTTGTTTCTTCATGGATGCCACACTTGAGCACAACAGCTCTAGAGAATGCCTGCAGCTGGGTATGTACTAGCTTTTCAGATGGTGTTTTCTTCTGTATCATATAAGCAATTTTAGATCTTTTGTCTTTTGATACAAAATTTAGAAACAATTTGTCAATATCCACACAAAAGTATTTTGTATTTTGTTATTGCAAAGAATCTATAACTTGAGTTGGGAATATTTGACTTTAATAAATTTGAATTCTTTCAGAATATCTCTTCATTCATTTAGATTTTTGATTTTTTAAAAATCAGATTTCATGGTTTTGCTTTTACAGATATAGAAAATATTTTATTATACTTAACTATTTAATTTTGGAGGATGCCATTGTAAATGTTGGTGCATTCCAATTGTTCATTACTGATACATAGTTAAAATAGTAAGTTTTGTATATCAACTTTGTATTCTATAACCTTATAGTTGCAACCTTGTACTTTATTCTGCAACCTTGTACTTTAATTTCAAGGGGAGTTTTCATCCATTCTTTATATTTATTATCACCTTAAAGGATTATTTCTATATCATTTACTACCTTTGACTGATGCCTTTTGTTTTCTCACCTCATTGGATGAGCATACTTTCAGTATGACATTGAATGGAGGGGGGCAAAGGGTACTTTTGTCTTATTCATGAACTTGGAAGGAAAGCTTATAGTTTTTCACCATTAAGTTAGACATGAGTGGTGATATTTTATAAATATTCTTTATCAATTTTCTGGTTTCTAAATATGTCTTATCATGAATGGGGGAAACTTTTATAACTTTTGTGTCAGTTCATGGACTCATTGTTTTTCAGCCTATTTAAGTGATTAATTACATCAGATGATTTTAGAATGTTGAACCAACCTCACATATCTGGAATAATTTCCAGTTGTTTGCAAGAATTGGTATTGAGTTAAATAAGATATTTTATAGGTTATTAGATTCAATTTGCTATTTTTGAAAATTTTGTTCCTCTATTTGTGAGGGGTATCAGTCTTTAAATTTTATTTCTAATTTTGTTTTATATAATTTTAATTTTAGGATGATGCTGGCCTCATAAAATGAGTTAGAATTTTGTTATTTTTGTTTTGCTTTAGAAAAGGTCATATTCTGAAATTCATGCTGCCTTGAACTTCTGGTCACCCTCCTGCCTCATGTTCTCAATATTAAATGAGTTAGAAGATATAATTTATTGTTTTTCTATATCCTAGAAATTTTCTCAGGAAATTTGTCCATTTTATGTTAAGTCACTACATTTGTGGGCATGAATTTTTTAAAATAATATTTATCATTGTTCTTTTAATATTCATGGGATACATGGTGATGCCCTTCTGTAGTTTGTGGTATCAGTAACTTGTATATCCATTCAGGTTGGCTCTAGAAGGTAATCAATGGCATTGACTTTCTCAAAAGACAGGTGTCAGTTAATATACAACTCTAGATTATTTATGGTCATATTTTAATATCTTATCACTTAAATATTGATGGTTTATACTATTACATATTTGGGTAGTTCCTTACTCAATGATATATCGAGAGCATGCTTTGATACTTAAAAGTAGGACACCACTGCTATAGAAACTTTGAAGATAGATGATGGGCTTGGGTTTTGATTGGGATATGGAAGGAATATAAAGATAACATTAATTTGAATTTAGAACATTTTGAAAAATATTTCAGGAGAAGTTTGATGGCCAATGAAAAGATTTTTGGTGAGGGCTTAACAGAAGGTCAGGAAAATGTTTTGTGAACTGAGAAAACATCATTCTTGCTATTGATAGATGAAAATTTAGCAATACTGCCACTATCATAATGTAGTCAATAGAAAATATATTCACTGTTGCAGTTAGCTCCATAATGCTAGGGTAAATATCCAACCAGACACAGTTTATGGGAGGAAAGGTTTTTACTTAGGCTTACAGATACAGGGGAAGTTCCATCAATGGCAGAAGAAGCTGGCTCCCTTTCACAAATCAAAGCTTGAGAGAAACAATCAACAGCCAGAAAATATCAAAAGCAGCAAGCACAGCTACTGCAACAACTTAAGCCCCTCTGCATACCTCTGGGATGGATTTCAGGATCCCCCTGTAGCAGGAATCGGACTACTAGGGGCTGAAGCTGCTATAACTCAATTTTGATAAAACACCTGAGTCTATGGTGCCACACATTCAAACTACCACACTCACCAAACTAGTTGATCCAACTGAGGGTCAATTTGAACATACTGTTGAAGACATTTCCTGGTTTTCCCTTCACTGTGTAGACCAGCTGACAGACAGCTGGACAAAGCTATGCTGCATACAATTCAATGGCAGAGACAGAAATAACTGGTGGAAATCACCAGGGGTAGTCATGAGCCCTAGAAGAGTAATGTCTGCTGGTGTCTGGCTAAATGGATATACTCTGCTCACATATCTACCTGGTAAGCACTTCTCTTAGTGTTCTTACCCATATATTAATGCTACTCTCATTCTTGGTTAGAGAAGCTTCTCTTTTCAGATGATGGTGACCTTGGGCTGACTCAGAAGGCACTATAGTGCTGAGAAGAAGTGACAGAGGAGTGCTCAGTACTAAAACTTCTCTCATACCTTCCAAGGCTCAGGGTTTATTGCAGAAGAGGTGACACAAGGAATGTAAGAGCCAAAGGGAGGTAGAGCTCCTTAAATATACTCTTCCAGACACAAAATGGCCTGGATTATGTATGACCTTGCAGTGTCCAGCACTACACAAAACCATTATAAGAGGAAGAAAAGATGATGACATCAAGATAAAAGAGAGACTGATTGAGAGGGGGGAAGGGGTATGATGGAGAGTGGAATTGCAAAGGGGAAAGTGGGGGGAGGGGGAAAATTACCATGGGTTAGTATCTATAATTATGGAAATTGTCAATAAAAACATAAATTAAAGCAAAGATATTTCTTGGTTTTTATTGTAGCTGTCTCTTCTAGTAAGATGTTAGGAGGGGATGGGGGGAGGAGAAAAACTGAAGAAAATAAATGTATTGATGCTGAATTTGCTACATTTTAAAACAAAAACAAATTATTTTTATTCTTGGTCTTTCCAAAATGGCAAACTACTCCAAATTTAAAAGCAAATAGTTTCTGGGCAGGCATGATATCCAGGTTCCTATCAGGTTAATATGGCTTAAAGATTAAGTCAAGGGCATGAATTTAAAACCCTTTGATAAAACCTCTAAAAGATTTAGGTTGGTACCTCAAACAAACAAAAGTCCCTCTAGTAATCTTATGGACACACCTTACAGATTCTCTCCATGTAGAAAAAAGCTTCTATGTGTCTTGAAAGTGTTATCTCACAACAGCCATACAGCAAGCCCAATTTAGAGAAGGGCTTATCTCTGTGAGATTTGTAAGTGGAATTTTATCGAAAGGAATGGATCCAGGAAGACTCAAGAATGGTCAGAAAGAGTTTAAGAAAATTGTGCTGGTAAAAAATAAATAAATAAAACAAAACTCAAAGTTGACCTAAAAGGAACAGAGTATAGAACAAAAAAGGGAGGAGTTTGGATTCCTGAACCACTATGAGCAGGAAGAAAGGGTGATCCCAAGGTCATAAGGCAGAGTCAACAGGTTATGTAGAATAGTTCCCATGTTGAAACAAAGTCCTATCCAATATGGAAATGGTTACCTCTCTGGATTTCAGACTTGTGATGTACCAGGAACCTCTGTCTACTTCTAATTGTTCACTTTTTGAACACAAAGTTTATAGATGTAATTTAATGCACTTTCCTCATTGGACATTAGATATGTAGAGGACAAATAACATTTTATTTAGTGTAGGGGTCTCCAGAGGAACCGTGTAAGAGGAAGTCTATTGAAGAGCACCAGTAACAGGGCTCATGTGTATTGTTGCAGTTTTAGACCAAATGATCACAATGTCAATAACAGATGATGGTGAAGAACAGGATATGGGAACAGCTGAGGGTACCAGGACCCCAAAGTGAAGTTGTTTTGTTTTTTTTCCTCCTTGGCTAAATGTAGGAAATGTCATTGAAATTTTAAGAAGGAATCAAATTTTCCTTGTCTCTTTTTCCATAAGGGAGTCCTCCCATCTGGCTGAAGGCCAGAAATAACAGTATTCTTTGCCTAAAAATCTGATCTTTTTTTTTTTTTTTTTAGTCCTCCCCTCCAGAAACTGGATTAGTCTGGTTTTTCCCTTATCTCTTCCTCCCTAAAGAAGTTCCCCTTCCTAAAACTCTGGCCCATCTGAGTTACCAGGTGCATGACTCACTAATGACCCTTCTGTTTTGTAGGAATTCTGCCTTCTTTCCTTCTCCTAAGCCCTATAATACTCTACAGTAAAACCTTTCTAAACTTCACCCTCTGTGGTCTGTGGGTTTCATTCTTGTAATTCATAAGATAATGACCTGGGCTGGAGAGATGGCTTAGTGGTTAAGCACTTGCCTGTGAAGCCTAAGGACCCCGGTTTGAGGCTCGGTTCCCCAGGTCCCACGTAAGCCAGATGCACAAGGGGGCGCATGCATCTGGAGCTCATTTGCAGAGGCTGGAAGCCCTGGCACGCCCATTCTCTCTCTCTCCCTCTATCTGTCTTTCTCTCTGTGTCTGTCGCTCTCAAATAAATAAATAAATAAATAATTTTAAAAAAAGATAATGACCTAGAGGGCCACTGACTCAGTTGAATTTTGTGTGCCTATGACCATCTAGCACCTGGGTTAAAAGCCCAGTCAAAAGCAGAGAAAGGCTCTGTCAATGTAGAGAATACACTAACTTCCCTGATCAATGAGATGAACACTTGGAGCAGTATGGAGGTAGAGCGAGTGCATTTTGCAAGTAGGAGGAATATAAATGATTTGTGGAAAACTTTGATGGTTTTAAAAAGTCCTCAATTTGATTGACAGTCTTTTCATCAAATGGTAGAGCTCAATTCCTCTGCTGAAGAATAGTAATATGTATTTAACAGAATAAGACAGAAATGACCTTCCCCACTTTCCAAAGTGAGGTTGGAAAAAGTTAGAAAGGATAATGAACTATTTTGTGTGTGTGCATTTGTGGGTCCCTGGGTTTTCTTGGCTAATACAGTTCCCCCCAAAAGGCGCCCAGGCAACTGTGGTGAGCGCATGAGGAGAAAAAGAATCACTCTCGGAAGACAGTCTCTGAATAGCTTGGTTTAATCAATAGGGGAATGGGATTATGAGTAGTTGAGGGTCCTAAAAGGATTGGATGTACAAAGTTGCTTGTTGATGCCTAATTAACATATGAGGACATACTTTCCAGCACATAAGCAATAGTAGGGTACAGGGGGATGGGCTGTGCAAAGGTTGCTGGCTGATACCAAATAAGGAGCTTCCTAGACAATTGGACAAGGGTCACAGGGCAAAGCCTAAGTTCAGGTGTGCCGGGTTTGGAGATGGAGTGGCCTCCTGCAGCCCCAGGGTCCTTAGCCATGCCTGGAAGCTTAGGCCCATCTACTGAACACTCCAGCCTGTGCCTGGCAGTGTCCAACATGCATTATATATATGGGTATCCATGTGTATATGACTATGCACTCACCTGTGCTGGTCAGAGGAGAGCATCTGGCGTCTTCCTCTATTACTGATCCTTGTGGCACAGTCTCTTACTAATTGCAGTTATTGTTGTTCTAGAGCCCCAGTGATGCTTCTCACAGGATTAGGGTTACATAAACCTGTGACATGAATGATCACACCCAGTTGTTTACATGGGAGATTCCAACTTAGCCCCCATGGGCCCTCATGCTCATACAAAAAGCTCATTTAACTGCTGAACCATCTCTCCAGTCCCCCCCCCCCCCACTTTTTTGAGGTAGGTTTTCACTCTAGGGCATGCTGACCTGGAACTCACTCTGTAGTTCCGAGCTGGCCTCAAACTCACAACAATCCTCCCATCTCTACCTCATGAGCGTTAGGACTAAAGGTGTGTATCACAATGTCTGGCTGTTTTTTTCTTTCTGAGGCTGCATCTCACTTTAGCTACAGGCTGATTTGGAATTCACTCTTTAGTCCAGACTGGCCACTAACTCATGGCAATCCTCCTACCTCAGCCTCTGGTCTGGAGGGATTTTAGGCATGAGCCACCACACCCAAGGATAATAGTTTTCACATAATTTTCTCTCTTGAGATACTTGATCCTTTGGAGATCCTGCTCCGTTGTGAGAAAGCCAAGTCAACATGGAAAGGCCACATAGATGTTTCACTGTCTGATCACCTAGGGTCATGCCCAATAGTCAGCATCAACCACCAGACACAAGCAATTAACAAGACAGTATAAGAAACACTTTATTAGAGAATAAAACATTTGATATATGGAGATGCTGTCAGAAGAATTTTTTAAAAAATATTTTATTTTTATTCATTTGTTTGAGAGAGAGAGAGAGAGAGTCTGAGAATGGGCGTGCCAGGGCCTCCAGCCACTGGAAACAAACTCTGGACACATGTGCCACCTTGTGCAGCTGGCTTAAGTGGGTCCTGTGGAATTGAGCCAAGGCTCTTTGGCTTTGTAGGCAAGCTCCTTAACCACTAGGCTATCTCTCCAGCCCCTGTCAGAAGAATTCTGGGGAGTCAAAAACATTCTTTGGCAATGTTTATTCCTAGGAAAGTAAATAATTTCCTATTGGGATAGACTTGTACAATAACATAACACAGCCCTGGGAATCAGATCCTCTGGGACACAGCTGCCTATAGGAAGTTCCAGGCACTCGGGGACGTTCTGACTTGGTGTATCTATGAGTACTGCACTAACCGCTATTCCTCACACAGATCCCATGCCCTTTTAGTGTCTTCCTGTAAATGATTTTCTGGTGGAGAACAACAACTATAACCCAGTTTAACAGTGGTGCTGTCCCTAAGTATGCTGTGGCAACATTACAGCCCTGTACCTGCTGCCCTACGAGATGGTGTTGAAATGAATTTAAGTACCGTGATTTACTAGGGCCAGAATAAGAAGTTGTACTTTCAGTCGTTCTTTCTAGAATAAGATAATGAAGCAAAGGTGTATAGTCAGTGTGGATACTGATTAGGCACCTACTGCTAACAATCTGTCTAGAAGGTCAGGGACTTCATATGAACTAGACTGTTGATGATGAAGCTATTATCAAGAAAGTGGAAGGGTGTGTAAATCTGTGAAAAGGATGGGTCTAATGATCACTTGGATAAGGTATTTACTTTTCTGAGAGTTATTTATTTATTTATTTATTTTACTTTTGCCTCTTTACTGTGACCCATTAGGGCTTACCTGAACAAAGATAATAAGGAGGCAAAAATTTAGGAATGAAGAATTGTGAATGCTATATTAGAACAAGTTAGACCACAATCACAGTCAAGCTCCACATTTACAAACATAATGGACATGTATTTTTCATGTGCATCACTAAGACAAGTTTTTCTGGTAGGTAGGTGGTCCAGGCCCACACAAGACTTCCATGTTTACTGGAATTTCTGCTAACATTTCCTAGTGAATATGTAAGAGAATATGGTCAGGGCAGTCTATTTAAACACCAACAGAATGTAATAGTTGCCAAGAAAATAAAGAGAATTAAATTTTGCCTACAGTCCTGCAAAATTGTTATTTGAAGGAGTGACACTTTGGAAATGATTTCTGACATGTTTTGAGGCTTTTCATATCCCATCAATGACTATAATAGTTGACAGTATTTCTGGGACTCTGAGAGGCTGGGAGTCATTGCTGGAAGGGTGATTTGTTTATAATCTCATTTTATGTGCTGGGCTTGTTCATTCCTCTAGAATAATGACCACTTTATTTGTCTTTGAGTCCCAGTATCTTCCAGAATAAAAGCATAGAGTAAGGTATGGTGGCGAAGCCTGTAATACCAGCATTGGGAGGCTGAGTCAGGACCATTGCTAGCTGGAGGTCAGCCTAGGCTACATATGAGACCTTGTCTCAAAAAACTAAACCAAGTACTCAGGAGGCAGAGGTAGGAGGATCACTATGAGTTCAAGGCCACCCTGAGACTTAATAGTTAATTCCAGGTAAGCCGGGACTAGAGCAAGACCCTGCCTCAATAAATAAATAAATAAATAAATAAATAAATAAATAAATAAACAAACAAACAAGGAAAAAAAAAACTAAACCAAAATAATCTAAAATAGAAAAATGAAGGGAAGGCATAATGAAATTAGGTAATTCTCTTCAAAAGAATTTTGCATTCCTAGTAGAGAATATGAATGAATGTCACGTGGCAGTTCATTGCACTGAGTGTTAGAACTAATACTGAGATTGGAATCTTGTTAATTTCTGTGTTATTCACATAAGCCAAAACAGAAATCTGTATTTTTCTCACTCGAGTTAAATCTGGTCAGGACAGAAGGATTTTTGCTTCCACTGCATATTTAGTTCCTGATAGGAGGAAGTCCTTCCAGTCTCGATGGGGCTTTCTGAGGAGTAACATGTTAAACAAAAATGAACAACTCTATATGATAACTTATCTTCTTGTAAGATGCAGGGGAAAGTGCTTTAAACCACATTGTGTAGAAGATTGCAGAAAGAGAGAGAAAGAGAGAGAGAGGGAGAAGAAAAAGTTTACAATATGCATTAGGCAAATTCAATTTGCACATAAATTAGAAACTTGAGTAGCAACAACTTGAAGAGTGGTAAGAAAAGCTACTGTATCAGCACATTTACAAGTTTGCAATCTAGCCAGTTTGTTATCTTGACTGTTATAAATAATGAAACCTCAATGTGTTCTTCAAATATATTTTATGAATAGTTTAGAATTTTTAGAGCACACATCGTAGGTTCAGAAATAAAGTCTAATTAACTGAAGGGGAATGTACTAGAATAAAAACAATCTGACTTCATAAAAATTTCTTTTCTGTGTTGCTTAAAATGGGTCATGCTCACTCTTAGAAAATACTGTTAATTTTTATTTTCAGATAAAAGCACATCATGAACTGTATATGCCATTTGGAGAAAGGTTTTCTTTGGCTTTTATATGCTTGATCAATATTTTTCTAGTCTTTGTTTATTTGTCAGAAGTAGAGACAAATAAGCCATTTTTTTTAAAAAAAAAAAAAGAGAAAACAGATTCCAGCTTATTCTTTGATGTTGTTTATCAAAGAAATCCTGTATAATGTGAGATTGAAAAATCACTATGGTTTATGAATAAAATAGGATTTTTTTTTTCATATAATAAACATGACACACATCACTAAAACTGAAAGTATAATGTTTGGAATTCTTGTGGGGAGACTTGTCACAGAGACCAAACCATAGCAGGGCATCAGGCATTGCAGTTCCAAAGAAACCATGAATAGCCTGTTACACACTATACATCTTAGTGTGGTACCTTCTATTGAACAAAGTATGACTTCCTGCACTGAAGAAACTGCTACAATGAAATTGTAATGCAGGTAAGGTGTATGGGATCCTGATATGGCGTATGCTGCTAGTTCTTCCCCAGAGTCTGTCTCCTCTTCCTGAACACGATGTGAGACTACATCTCTCAGCCTGTCTTGTAGTCACGTGTGGGCATGGACTTCCTTTGAACCAATGGAATGTGAGTGATTTCTCCTTCCCTGGAGATAAAGCCTCCTCCATGGGCTCTTCCTTGCTGTTGACCCACCTGCCTGCTGGACACAGATGATAATTACACACCACTAGGGAGGCACAATATGGAACAACTATTCCAACTTGGAAAGATGGAAAGAGTAAGTGAATCACCATGTTGACAGCAAGTCCCTTTTGACAAAGAATATATCTGCCAGCTTATTATGGAGCAAGAACCAATTGCTATTGTTTGAATGTCTCTTGCTGTCTCAATACACACACGTACACACACGCATGCAGGAGTGTGTGTACTCTAGTATTTCATAGGCCTATAACAGGAACTTGCATATAAATGCTACTTTCCCAGGTTTCATGGAAGGTTCCTTTCCTATTGCTTAAGAAAAGGAAACAAAAGCCCATTTTAGCATTAGTCAGCTAATATGAAGTTTGAAGAACTAGGAGACGGTGATATACTCAGGATCACTGTGTGACTTAGTAGGCATGTATGTATGTACACTTCTCAGTTTCTAGTCTCCTACTTTTATATCCTAGGATTTTTAGATTTTGAAAACTTAAGCTTTATTATATGATAAAGGATATATAAAGACTTATAATAAAAGTAGCAAGGGAAACTTTCTCCTTTGTAAAATATCCTTCCATTTCTTCATTTGTATGCAGTGTTTTTGTTTTCATGTATTTTTTGTTGCTGTCACTGATATGTTAATGATATGCTATTGCTCTCTGGAAGGCATTCAGCTACACACCACTGGTTTCATTTTTGTGCAGAGAAGCAAAAACCTGAGACTTTAGCAATGATTACAATCTTCTGCTCAGTGAAGAAAGACTCAGATTTAGATACATATATACCAAAAAGGGGGGCTGGTGATAATCTTATTAGTCTTGGGTTTTCTATCTCTTTTGAGTCTTCATGTTGCAGAGTGAAAATTCTGACAGTTGGTGGCTAAATTTTAATTTTTCTGTTGATTTACAACTAACCTAATATTGTTTTGGGAAATAAAAGAGGAGAATTGCTTGAATGGAGAGGAATCAGAAACTGAAATTTCAAAGCACTTATTAAACAAAATGGATAATTATTTTTCTTAATATTTGCTTAATAATGATAATGCATGACCATATGTTAGAAATTTTGGGCATGTGAGCATGTGTGACTATGTGTTTGAATATACTTATTGTGTATGTTTAACATTTTGATTTTTAAACAACTCTCTAAGAAAATTTATATTTTGGAAAAATATTACAGATCTGTGTATTTCAGTAGTCATCCCTGAAGGAGAAGCAGAAAGCATTTTTATATAAATCTAATAAACACTGAAGAAGAGCCAATACCATGCTCAAAAGACACTATACTAGCTGGTGGACGTGAAAGTATGAATTAGACATATCCTATGACTCCAACATCCAGAGACAGACACTCCCTTTGACAAGTCAGATGTGAATGCTAGTTGGCAATGTACTACTGTGTGAACTCAGAGTAGAATGAGGGGTAAAAGTAGGTTGAGGGTCATGATTGGCTGAAAGTACATGTTGGGAGAAATAGGTTTCTTTGGGTGATGAATAGGCAGTTTTTGACATTTGATCAGTAAATCTTCTCTTTTGATTTTTCTATTGTTCCTGTACTAAAAATTATCCTCCTACCTAATACTAATCCCTCACCATTTTTATTTTGGATTGATAAAATTCCACTTACTTCCCATATGAAAGCAAATCATTCTGGACTTAATAAAGAGGGTGAATTGCTCCTTAAGAAGTGGTTTTCTGGTTGAGAAAGGGAGCCAACACTCAAATAATTAAGCCACACCAATAATTGAATGGTGCATACTTTAGCACCTCAGTACTAGATATTTTAGTGTTATTAAAAATTCTTCTGAATATTTAATAGGGAAACAAGTTTATTCCTTACTCCCTAAGTTCATTGAAATTCATAAAAACAAAGACAAGAGTATGTAACAATTGTCTAAAAGGGATTATTAGGTATTTTCTAAAAGATGTTTTGGAATCCTTAAGCTATGAAAGAGGCTCTTACATTTCACAAGGCAGCTTCTCACTAGTTATTTACCTCAAATTAGAGATTTCTTAAACTTCATTGTAAGATTGGACAGGTGCAGGTTGAGACAAGTGGCATTTAGCAATTTGACTGTGGAGCACATTTCCAAAACTAAAATGAAGGGAGTTGTGTACACATGGTGCTTTTGAGTAGTGCTATCCAACTGAGTGCTCTGCATTGAAAGAAATATTCTCTACACAGTCCAGTATGCTAGCCAACAGCTCCATGCTGAAAGTTTGAAATGTACCTAGTATAGCTTAATTACATTTACATTTGAATATATAGCTAGTGGCCACGCTATTGGATAGAGTGTGATAGTACAGCTTGCACAGTAGAGTGCAAGAGCAATTACTGATGGTCTTCATCACTTAAACAAGTGAGAAGACTGATATGACCAGGCTCGGGCCACAGCCATTTCTCCATGGCAGTACTGGCTTTACAGATTCCCACTTACATTGAGATTTCTTAATTATTCTAAAGTAGAAAGAGAGTGTTCTTTGTTTAAATGTGGCCATTTAAGAAAATTGTTGCTACTATTTCCTGGCTGACTTAAATGCTTTAACCTATCATTCATTTCTTTTCAGGGATAAATTTGTTTTCAGATTTCAATCCACTGATGGAGATTCATGCTTCACAAGTCTGACAGGTTTCACACGAGAATATGTTGACATATTTATTGGCTACCAATGGGCATAGTAAAATGGCCAAAATGAACAAAGGGTCAGGAAGTTCATGCAGCATGCAGTCCCATAATTTGCAATACAAGATACTCTCATCTTATTGCACATCAAAAAACATTTCACAATTTCCCCCAAAAAACTTAAATAAGAGTAGAAACATAAAATTATGTAATTCTATACAATAATGTTCACCAGCAGTGTGGGATGTATTGGTTGAACAGACCCAGTGCATGAAGAAGTCCAAAGTTGCAATTTTTTGCCTGTATGTGCAACTCTCTTTTTGAACTTGCATAGGGAGTCTGCCTGTGCAAGATGCTGCAACCACACATGTTCAGGATATAACACAGACACGGAAAGCCCTATGTGAGAAATGTGCCAGTCCCACATTTCTGGGAAATTCTTGCCTCAAAAGGAGTTTGGACTTGAATCACCACTGACAATGTAAGGTGAACAGAAGATGGAAAAAAAAAAAAAAAGCAACAAAGTTCTTTGGAATGGAGGAATGGAGTCAAGTATACACGGGTGTATGTCTATATCCAGAGAAAATTTAAACACCAACATGCATGTGTACGAATACACACACACACACACACACACACACAAATATGTAGTAAAAACTGGGCTGAACTAAAGAAAATATTTTCTAAACTTCTCTTCAGTGATCATTGAATCTAATATTAAAAATAAGTAAATAGGGGCTAGAGAGATGACCTAATGGTTAAAGTGCTTGCCTGAAAAGCCCAACAACCTGAGTTTGATTCTCTAGCACCCATGTAAAGCCAGATACCCAAAGTAGCATATGCACCTGGAGACCATTTGCAGTGCTGGAGGCTCTGGTGCACCATCCTCTCTGTCTGTCTCTTGTCTATGTCTCTCCTCTTGCAAATATATCAATAAATAATTAATTTTACAGTTCATCAATGTTGAATATGTTAACAATATTTTATTTTTTTAAAAGAAAGAAATACATTCATTTTGAACCGAAGATTATTAGTTAATTTTCTCCCAAAAGTATTTTCTAAATTCCTTTTTGAGAATATTTGAGAATAAATTGTTAAGTATGTTTGGTCAATGAGGAGATTCTCCTTGAGATATAAAATGAAAATGTTTATTATAACAATTATCAGATGGTTTCACTTGAAATCTCTCGATAATCATCTTTTTTTTGCCTTTCCTTTAGAGTATGGTGAGCACATATCCAAGCATATATATATTGATAATATAGTCAAACTAGGGGATGTTGCTATGGGGAGCAGCATTTTAATGTAGAAGTCAATTTTATATTTTATTTTCATTTGTTTATTGGAATCATTTTTATTTTAAAATATTTAATTTTTATTTATTCATCTGACAGAGAAAGGGGGGGGGGAAGAGAGAGAGAGAGAGAGAGAAATGGGTGCTGCAGGGCCTCTAACCATTGCAAATGGACTCCAGACACATGCACCCTCTGTGTATCTGGCTAATGTGGGTCCTGGGGGAATTGAACCAGGGTCCTTTGGCTTTGCAGGCAAAAGCCTTACCCACTAAGCCATCCCTCCAGCCCAATTTATATTTTGGAATATTTATTTGATACTTTTCTTTGACCAAAACTTTAATGACTTCTGCTCTTCAATTTTACTGCTCTTATCAACAAGAACAGTACAAAAAAAAAAAAAAGAACCATGAGACATCCTTATTTCCACTAAAACTACAGGAAATAAGAATAGAAAACTCCCCTCTGATTTATTGCTGCATGTGTGTAGTATGTGGTGTGTGTGTGTTACATGCACATGTGTGTACTGATGTGGCACTCTGTTCTTGTGCCTGTAGAGGCCAGAGAGGAATGTCAGTGTCCTCCTCTATCACTTACCTGCTAATTTTTCCTTGAGACAAATCTCTTACTGATTCTATAGCTTGCCATTCACAAGCCCCAGCATTTCTCCAGTCTTTGATCTCCACAAGACTACATGACAGACAGGTAGTCACACTCAGCTGTTTACATGAGTGCTGTGGAAATCAAACCTGGGTGATTCTAGACCTATAAGCTCACTTGCTTGTGCAGGAAAGTACACATAACTGAGGCACTATCTCTTCATCCCTTATTGTTGCTTGGTGTTGTGCTAAAGGATCAAAGGATCTATTACATAAAAGTTCCTACCTTAATGCTTTTTAGTGTACAGATCACTAGTGTCAAATATTTTTACATTATGGTAGACCAGCACCTCAGAACTTACTCATTGTGCAAAACTGAATTCTATATCCACGAAATGCTAGTCTCCTACTCTTTTCTTGGTTCTTGGCAGCCAATTTTCTACTTTTGATTTATCTTATTTTGAGTACTTTCGATATGTCTTATAAGTCCAGTCATGGGGTATTGGTTCTTTTGTGGTTGGTTGATTTCACTTGCTTATGTCCTCAAGATTTTATCCATGTGCATTGCATGTAATAGGATGACATTTTTCTTTTTTTAATACTTCATTTTTATTTTTATTCATTTATTTGAGAGAGAAACAGAGAGATAAAGGGAGACACAGAGAGAAAGGGAGGGAGGGAGGGAGAGAGAGAGACAGGGAGAGAATGGGCATGTCAGGGCCTTCAGCTGCTGCAAAGGAACTCCAGACACATGTGTGACCTTGTGCATCTGGCACATATGGGTTTTAGGGAATTGAACCTGGGTCCTTCAGTTTCGCAGGGAAGCACATTAACCACTAACTCATCTCTCCAGCCCAACTTTTTTCTTAATACTGCACAATATCCATTTGTTTGTATATACCACATGATTCTTTATTCATTTATCTATTTCTAATATTTTATATACTTATTTGAAAGAGAGAAAGAATGAATATGAGTATGAGCAGGCCAAGCCTTCTTGTTGCTGCAAGCAAACTCCAGACACATGCACCACTTTGTGAGTCTGGTTTCACATTGGTACTGGGGAATCGAACCCAGGCCATTAGGCTTTGCAAGCAAGTGCCTTTATTAACTGAGCCATTTCTCCAGCCCCTCACTTATCTCTTAATGGATATTTGGGGCACTTTTTATAGTTTGGCTTTTGTGAATAACATTGCAATAAACATTTGTTTAATTACATACATATCCTTATTGAGTTTCCAGTACATGGTGTCCAAAGAATTGACTTAGCACCTGCTCCTAACATCCTGCTTAGCAGTGAAGGTAGAGACAGAAAATGAGCTGGTAAATAAGTCATTCTCATAATCCCATTCTGAAGCTTAAGTTTCAGGACAGAAATAATGTAAGGAGATGGGGCAAAAAGACACCACAGGCAGAGGTGGTCACTGGTTTGTGTGAATAGAAAGTTTCCTGAGGAGATAGCATTCTGAGGAGATGGCCAGGTAAAGCAAAATGGCTCCACCATGGGGTCAGGATGAAGCCGCACCAGGCAGTGAGCCCGAGAGCAGGTCTGTCAGTTCTAATGACCCGGACGTGTGCAAACAAGGGAGTTCAGTGTTACTGGGCTAAGCAGGGAAAAGCGATGGTGGGAGCTGAAAACAGAATGGTAAGAAGGGGTCAGTTTACTCAGAGATTTGTACACTATGGTGGACAGTCTGAATTTTGTTTGAAGTGTAACCAGAAACCACTGGTGGAGGATTTTAAGCCTTTCTGTGGAAATGAAACACTGAGATGCATGCACAGGGGTTAATTACGGCTGCTGAGCAGAGAATGCATGTAGGGTGAAAAGTGCAGATGTTTTGTCTGGAATAGTAACAGGCAAAGGCCGATGGTAGTGTGGGTGAGGCCAGGCTTCTACTTTGGGTCTATAGATCCTGCAAGGTGGCGGATCGCCCAAAAAATGCACAGCAAAATCAATGAAGGGAGAAGGCAGAATGTATGTGATTTATGGGGCATACTGTGCTTTATACTAAACGAACTTCAGAACTTCCTTATAAGCTAGGCTTTTGGATATTCTCTCCTGAAGGTGACTTACAAATGGTTATCAAATTCATTTTTCAAGGAAGAAAATCCATTCTGTAAAAGACAAATGAAAAAAAATACTTCTGTTTTGTTTGTAGAAGAGTTATATTTTCCACATAAAATGACTGAAAAAAAATTTTTTACAAGAAATTGATTTAATTGAAGCTATTGTTAGGCACTGAAAATATGTTTGGTTCATGCCACAGTTCCTAGAAATTTATAAATGGGTTCAGAGTGTTGTTCAGGCACCAGAAAATAAACCTCCAAGCTATTTACTACCTCCATGATATATAAAGTTTGCAGTTTTGATTTTGTGTGATTATGTTCAGCAATGGTGACCTTTACAGGCAACAATATTGAAGTGTAATGAGGAGATGTTTGATCACTGGTGTACAATGAAGAGTTGGTGCTACTTCCCCATTTCTTCCTGGAATTCGTGAAATTCAACTGACAGGCTTTAACCTTTAGACTGCTGAAGTTATAAAATGTATAGGGATTTAGGCTGTTTATCCAACATGTTAGATATATGAAATTTTTAGACACTGTAGCTTCCTTTATCATCTGGTAAAATGATTTTGTATATTTAATAATCTCAGTCACCGGTAACCATGACAGGCTGCACTCTGCTATATCACAAAGCATATGAAGTCTAGCTCAGTGAAAGTGAGGGCAGGGACTATGGAGCCAAGCAAACAGAAAGTGTGCGTTCTCCCTAGACCAGGCATTTTGAAAATAGATGGATAAGGCTTCTCTCTTTTAGTTGCCTTTCTATCCAGGGTAGCTTCGAAGGTAGTAAAAGATGACCTGTGATTCCTGCTTATAAAAAACTTCATTCAAACCCAAGTGGGTTTCAAATGAAAGACAGATAAATGTGAGGCATTAAAGGCTAAAGGCTGTGATGAGCAGGTGTGATCTCCAAAGTGGGATCAGTGATGGGGCTATTGATGAGGAAGAAAGGAAACCAAAAGGACTGGGGTCCCCAAGTAAGAATGCAAGCAAAATCATCAAATAAACCTTTCCCAATTCTTTTGGAGCCATTTTACTACACCGATTATTATGTGGCTAGTGACTCAGAGACTAATGGCCAACATGAGCAGTTCTTTTTTTTTTTTTTCTTTCCGGGGAAACTACAGAATTTTACTTCTCTTGTGGGATTTTATAGTGAATCTGCCCATCATAGTTCATTTCTAAAGCAGTCACAATCAGAAGTGTATGGATTTGTGGTAGGAATCTGATCTGATTCAGATAACTTCACCCATAGATATTACCTTAACAATATCCATAGAGGAAAATAAAAGATTATTAAATTAATTGCAGAATTTAATTTTTGGCATTCTTAGAAATAATTTTTACCAAAATGGATTTTGTTCATTCTTGTGCCTCGTTGGTGGCATGGTGGAATGAAACACACGTGCTAAGGATTTGATTGCACTCAGAGGTTCCAGGTGTGAGCTTGCAGCACCTAGTGTTTGCAAACGAATTCTACTCTTCTTTCCGTACTCTGAGCTTTTTTCACAGTATCTAGAACTCAGACACTGCATACATTTTCAGTGAAAGAGTGAAGGTATGATTAGAAATTGTGATCACTAAAGAACTTAATAAATGATACAAATAAGAAACTGATCTTTGGTATCATATAAAAATTATGCTATGTGAATCATGGAGTAAGTTTCCTAAAAGAAAGCTGAGTTCTTGGACATATAGAACAGCTGGAGCCAAACAGATATTTTGAGGCTTCTTTTTGTTATATCAAGAAGTGTTTACAAACATTTTGAATCCAAGGGGGTTAAACCTACATAGTTAGAGCAGAGATTGGTGATGTGTAGGGCATGTATGTAGAAAGTATATTCTATTTTCAGCATTTTTTACTATCTTGCTTTTTTGTGCATGCTCTTGGATTTAAACCCTTTTAAGCAATATGGATTTTTAAAGAAAGAATTTTATTTATTTGAGAGAGAGAAAGGGAGTAAGGGAGGGGAGGAGAGAAGGAGAGTGAGAGTGAGAGCGAGAGAGCGAGAGAGCAAGAGAGCAAGAGAGCGAGAGAGAGAGAGAGAGAGAGGGAGAGAACAGGCATGCCAGGGCCTCTAGCCACTGTAGACAAACTCCAGATACACGTGCCACCTTGTGCATCTGGCTTATGTGGGTACTGGGGAATCGAACCTTAGTTCTTAGGCTTTGCAGGTAAGTGCCTTAAACTCTCCAGCACAAGAGGTGGATTTTTTTTTTTTTTGGCTATTTGCATTCTATTATTAAAAGAAAAATAATGCAGGGCTGGAGAGATGGCTTAGTGGTTAAGGTGCTTGCTTGTAAAGCCAAAGGATCCAGGTTCAACTTCCCAGGACCCATGTAAGTCAGATGCAGAAGGGGGTATATATATCTAGTGTTCTTTTGCAGTGGCTGGAGGCCCTGGCATGCCCATTCTCTCTCTCTCCTACCTGCCTATTTCTGTATCTCTCTCTCAAATAAATAAATAAAAATAAAATACTTTTTAAAATAGGGCTAAAGAAATGGCTTATGGTTAAGTCACTTGGCTTTGAAGGTAAGGACCTAAGTTTGATTTCCCAGTCCTTAAGGCACATGCACATGGGGGTACATGCAACTGGAGTTCATTTGCAGTGGTTAGTGCCCAAAGTATACCCATTCTCTCTATATGCCCCTTCAAATAAATAAATAACTAAACAAATAATTAAATAGATAAATAAAATAATAAATAAATGAAATATAAACAAGAAATTTACCTTTCAAAACCTGAGCATTCTTCCATATTTATATTACCTAACAGCAGTCAGTATTAATTGGTGACATGGGTAATGCAAATGTCTCTTCAGGTATTTTTTTTTCCCCCCAAAGACCTGAGGAGTCAGCTGGCAGGAGTGAGCCTCCAAACTCATCCTGTGTAGTGCTACTGATACCCCAGAAAGAAAAAATTCTCCCCCATTAGGAAAGTGGTCATTCATCTAATGGCTATGAATATCATATAGCCTTCATTGGCAAAGTTTTCTATGAGGGCTGGAGAGATGAGCTATTTCTCCAGTCCTAGAACAACATTTCAATACATGCACACAAGTGCTTGCCTGTGAAGCCTAAGGACCCTAGTTTGAGGCTCGATTCCCCAGGACCCACGTTAGCCAGATGCACAAGGTGGCGCAGGCATCTGGAGTTTGTTTGCAGTGGCTGGAGGCCCTGGTGCGCCTATTCTCTCCCCCCACTCTCTCTTGCCTCTTTCTCTCTCTGTCTGTTGCTCTCAAATAAATAAATAAAAATAAACAATTTAAAAATTATTTTTTATAATTAATGAAGTACTTATATACTGAAAAGTCACGTGAAGCTTTTCCCCACAGTCTATATATATATATACATATATATGTATATGTATATATATATGTATATGTATATATATATGTATATGTATATATATACATACATATACTATGGCTATTATATTATATTGGTTTTCAAGCTATGCTGTTAACAGAACCAATCAGATTCCCTAAAGGTGAAGTGCTTTGTGCTAAAGGTGGAGGGAATGGCCAGGACACTTCTTGACTTTGTTTAGCAAGAGAAATCACTTTTCATAATATTGCATTTGATAAAAGACATCTGGTGTGAAAATGAAAATGTGAACCTGTTTGTATGCGAAGATATATTGTTTGGGGGTTGTGACGTGCTTGCGGTGCAAGCATGAAGGCTGAGCACAATGGTGCATGCCTGTGGACCCAGGACTGGGAGGTGAAACCGGGAAGCCTGTGACTCACTGGATAGATATACTAGTCCAGGCAGTAAGCCTTAGGTTCAGTGGAAGACCCTTTCTCAAAGAATAAAATGAAGAGACATCAAGGTAGACACTCAGCATGGACTTCTGGTGTCCTCGGTCTCATGTATATATGTGCATGAGCACTAAACATACACATGTGTCTACACACATACACACAAACACACATACCACACATGAATATACACACCAAATAGTACTATCATTTAGGTTTACTTTGGAGGCTGGAAGTTACATGTAGTGGTACTTAGCTATTAGAGACCACTCTATTGCTTGATTTCTAGAATCCAAGTATGGTGGCACATGCCTTTAATCCTAGCACTCAGGAGGCAGTGGTAGGAGGATTTCTATGAGTTCAAGGCCAGACTGAGACTACATAGTGAATTTCAGGTCAGCCTGGGCTAGAGCAAGAGTGAGATCCTACCTTGAAAAAGCAATATATATAGTCTTGTTAACTAGAATTGCTATTAAATTTCAAATATTACTTTCAATATTAGAGACTTTGAAAGGGTCAAAGATAAAGCAACAGCAAGGTTTGAGAATTCAAAGGTTTGAGAGAGACACAGAGAAGGAGGGAGGGAGAGAGAGAGAGAGGGAGGGACGTATTTGGTTGTGGTATTCAGGGAGGGAGAAAGGGAAGGAGAGAGAATGAAAACTGGTGCACCAGGGAAAATAAACTCCAGACATATGTGCCATTTTGTGCATCTGGATTTACTTGGTTATTGGGGAATTGAAACCAGGCTGGCAGGCAGGCAAACACCCTTAACCATTGAGCTATCTCTCCAGCCCTAGAACCACATTTCAATATATGTATACAATGTGCAGTGAGTAGATCAAGGTAGCTTGCAAATCCTTCACCTCAGCTTTTTATTTTTCTATGTGTAGGGAACATTTAAACTGCAGTTCAAAATTTAAAACTAACTCTCCAAATATACACTTAGTTGACACATACACTGATGATAAACTCGCTTTTTGTCTGAATTGAGAAGGTTTCCCTCACAATCCTCGACGATCTTCTGAGGTTTGAAATTCCATATTTCTGTGTGAAGTAGAGTCCAGATCAGATTTTGATTGTGCTTTACTTCCTCCCCTGTAAAGGAAGGCCTGTGTCTAGAGGAGATGAAGAAGGCAAGTGTGATATTTGGCCTAAGAACAGCTTGAAAGGTTGGCAGAGTGGTGAAAGGAGAGGAGAAAAGGAAGCTCTCTCCCTTGTCCTTTAGAACGTCTGGGTCTTGCTGCCATTCATTTTCCTTTGGAAATAGTCTTCAGTTCTCGGTGGTTGTCTCATTTGAAGCTCAACTCCTTGGTTTGTTAATGCATTTTCTTTGTTTTCTCAAGGCTTTTTTTTTTTCTCCCCCATCAAAGAAGACATTCTCCAGAACTCTCTCTGATCCTAGCCTGTTGCAGGAACACAAGAACCTCTGCTATTTCTTAGACCAGGTTATTGCTCTCCTCATCTCTTTCCCATGCCCAAAACAACTTGTACTTGTTCATCGAAGTCCAGATCAAATCACATTACCACCAACTATACAGTTACCAAGTTCACTGGCTACTTTTAGCGTTTTCTTTAGCCACCACATTTGTTTATTTATTTATTTGAGACCAGGCCTCACACCCTATGAGCCCAGCCTGGCCTTTTCACAATCCTTCTGCCTAAGTCTTCCAATTGCTAGTATTACAGACATGTGCCACTGTACACAGCTTATATAGTCCCTGACATTTTTCTCTAACCAAAAGAGTAATTTAAATTCCATGAAAACTATCTAGAAACCTCATAAAAATAATGGGAAGAATCTAAGAACTAAAAGAAAATATTGCTAACATTTGAATATATATCTGTATATATGTCATTCTAATATTCCCCTCTATGTGTTTATATTGAGAAGTTACACAACATGTATTCTATTTTAATGTAATTTTATTGTTTTGGTATATCTAGAATATTTTACACTTTATTTTATCCAAAATGTTGGAATATTTTTAATCAAAAGATAGTCTTTAATAATATATTTTGTAAAAAGAACATTTAAAAATCCTCTTAAATCTATATTTATAATATCTTTACTTAATTGCTGTTTAGTTCAAGCTGTATTTTATGTAGTAAATTCTCTTTACTTATTGAAATTATTTTTTTGATTTTCCTCTTTGAGGCAAGTCCAACAGACTGGATTTTTTTTATGAGAGAGAGAGAGAAAAGCGAGACAGAGAGAATTGGCACTCCAGGACCTCTAGCCACTGCAATCAAACTCCAGATGTGTATGCCACCTTGTGCACATGCGTGACCTTATGCTTGCATCACCTTGTGCAATTGGCTTACATGGGACCTGGAGAGTATAGAGTATGGGTCCTTGGGCTTTGAAGGCAAGTGCATTAACCACTAAGCCATCTCTGTAGCCCATTTGTTTGCTTTTAAAATATTTTTATTTATTTATTTGCAAAGAAAGAGAGAGAGGATATGAATGGGCACCAGGGCCTCTAGAAACTGCAAATGAACTCCAGATGCATGTGCCACTTTGGGCATCTGGCTTTATGTGGGTACTAGGGAGTCAAACCTGGGTCATTAGGCTCTGTAAGCAAGTGCCTTAACTACTGAATGATCTCTCCGGTCCCTTGGTTGTTTTATGATATTAGAAACCGTTCATCAAGCTATCCTACATACAGCATACGGTAGGGTTTAAAGTTTTAAAATCAATATAATTATTTGTGTGTCAGATATTGATGAAATGAACCAGCTTAATCCCAGAGAGAGAATATGGGAGTGTCCCCCTTGTGATTAGTAAGAACAAAATCTGAGTCCTTAGAAAAATGCTTGCATTGATCTACCGCACCATGTCTGTTTGGCAATGATGTTTTGGTCATAGGCCCTAGGGGGGAAGCTACTACTATTGTTTGGCTAAATGAATATATTATGCCCATAAAATTGCCCTTTAAATATTTATGTTTCTGCCCATAGCTTGGTGATACTCTTACTCTTGGTCAGAGAAGTTTAATTTGGGGATGGAAGTGATTACGGGGGAGTCTCAAGAGATCTGTTCAGTGGAAAGGAACCCATTGCTGGAACAAGGAACTAGGTGAGAATACAGAGACCAAGATTATAGTCTCCAATGACAAGTTCCCACTAGTCTTTGGCTAAAAGAAGGACTATATCCATCAAAATCTCTCCAAGTTAACAATTCTTATCCCATTTAACCTATGCTGACCTTATTCTTCATTGGAGAATCTGTTTTTCTTTTTCAGAAGATAACCAAAACTGAGGAGATAAACCATCCACTGCACATCAGCCAGGACTCAGATGTAACTACAGAGGAATGGGTCAGATGAGCAATAGTGCTGCTTCCATGGCAAGCCTTGACAACCTGTGCCAGGGTGAAGGAGACAGACAGTGAGGGTAGTCAACACATACCAAAGCAGAAATCCAAAAGCTCCTGGGAGCTCAGTACTGAAGTATATTTAAACCACCACAGCTCAGGGAATTTTGTGGAAGAGGAGGCAAAAAGCTTGTAACAGCCACAGGTTGGGAGGGCATATCCAGAGGCATTGCCTTCCCCCCATCCCCACCACAATGACTAACTGCTGCGCCACAACTCATAACTCACAGCCCCATGAGGAACATCAGCAATCACACTGAGTAGGACCCTAAAAGGAATGGGGGCTGGGAGGAGGGAAAGGATGGTACCAACACATGATGTGTTCATACGAAGTATATACTTAATAGTAAAATTTTAAAAAAGAAAAAGAAAAGGAAACCTCTCAAAGTGCTGAGAGTTAGTGTCTTAGCACTAAATGAGAAATCTATATCACACCCTGTGGGGCTCAGGGAACACTGTGGAAGAGATGGTGGAAAGAATCTAAGAGCTCGCAGATGGGGAGGAGTAGTTTGGAATGCTATCTTTTGGACGTGAAGTGGCTATTGCTTTTATGGCCTTGGAGTGGCTGTCATTATCCACATAAAATCTGCACAGTACTGGGCCCAATGGCACGTCATGAAGGAGGAGAGCAAGAATAAAAGATCTTGAAATAGAAGGGAGACTAGTAGGGAAGAAGGAGTTCACTGAAGGGAAAAGAAGATTATGACAGGGGATTATAATAAAAACACATCCTGTACATGTATGGAAGTTGTCAATTAAAAAGTGTCAGAATATTAAAAATCTAAGTGTAGGGCTGGGGAGGTAGCTCAGTCAGGGAGGTGTTTGCCTTGCAAGTGTGAAGTCCTCAGTTTGATCCCTAGTACCCATGTCAGGTGTGGTGGCACATGCTCCTAATCCCAGTGCTTCTCATTTTCATTTGATAAGGATTGCTTTCTCTACTTAGCTATTGATGCCAAAGAGAGGCACAAAGCCCATACATGGTGGGGCACATCTGTGTGAGCCACTTTTCCAGGGACTTGTATTTTTATTCTCTTTCTTACCGCAAAGCTGAACACTCTCATAGACTCTGAAATTGAGCCACTTCACTTGATGAATATCCATTTATTCTATCTTCACACTTATTTTTTTCCTGGGTATTTTCATGCAAATGTGTATATGTGTTTGTGTGCATGTGTGTGTGCACATACGTGTACATATGTGACAGTCAGAACAACAGCCTTAGTGTTATCTTCATCAATGCTGCCCACCTTTTTTCTTTGAACAATTTTATTTATGTATGTGTACTTTGAGTGTATGTATATGTACATGTGTTCATGTGTGTTTGAGTGTGGTCATGTGCATGCTATGGAGGTCAGTGGACAACTTTTGGGTCTGCCCTTACCTGTTCCGCTTCATTTGAAGCAGGGTTTCTCTCAACTTCTCTCTGCTGTTGTTCCTTTTGCTGTGCTTGCCGATAATTTACAGGAAATTCTCATTTCCACCTCATCTATCTGTTGTAGCTACCACAGCTTCTGGCTTTTTATGTGGATTCTGAGGCTAGAACTGGGGTACTCAGGCTTGAGTTCAAGTTCTTTATCTACTAACTCCCTGGCCCTGCCCACTTCTTTTTGAGAGAGATTAATGTTTCTCTTTGGCATCAACAAACATTAGGGAAAGTAATCCTTTATCAAATGAAAATGAGCAATATTTGCACAGGATATTAATTTGTAGAAACTAAGATGTTTTTAATTTATACATGAGCAGGAAATGTGAATATTCTTTTCTTTTGGTGCTGAAGACTGAATCTAGGGCCTTGAACTTGCTGGCAAATACTCTTTCCACTGAGTTAAATCCCAACCATCTTTCCTATATATGCATTAAATGTTTTTGGATTTGTATTACCTTTCATTATTAAATTAAGAGAAAAATAGCTATGACTTAGTAGCCATCTTATGTGAACTCTTCTAAATTGTTTTCACAGTATTACAAAAATTGAGTAAAGGTACTGTTTCATCAGAAAAGTAAGAGAACAATCTAAAGGAAAAATACAGTTTTTGTTCATTTAGAGAGGAAATATAACAATAGTAACTTCAGGTACCAATGATTACATTCTTGGTCTGAGTGCCATAAAAATAATCCTGAACAATGTGCTTAAGTATAAAAATGATTTTAACTGATAGAATTGTTTTTTATCACTTTGTAAATAATTTTGGCTCAATGAAACTCCAGTGGGCTGTTTATGATTTCCCCCATTCTTGTATTGAAATCTTATTCTCCACAGTAAAGAGAGAAGACAGAGTCCTTTGACACATGATTGTTCTAATGAGGCAAAGCCCTGTGACTAGAATTAGCCTCTTACAGAGCAGGTCTGAGTGAAAACATAGCTGTGGTCGGATTTTCACAAAAGACTGAGCCTAGCAGAGCCTTGACTGGTCTTCCCAGACTTCCAAACTGTGAGACATAAATTTCTCTTGTTTGTAAGCCACCTAGTTTCTGGTACTTTATTATAGTAGATCAAATGTTCTAAGACAGAAACATTAAATTATTACTCTGGTTTTAGATCTCTAAGCTGCATGCTAACATCTTCCCACAAATAACACTTTTCTGGAGTGGTAAGAATTTCTTCTGGCTCCTTGTAGTACCCCTGTAACAATCTGGGGAAGAAGAAAAAGACAAAACAAAATGGAACCACACAATTCAATTGATTTCATTGCTTCTATTTTAATTCCTGCCTAAGATATTATCTAAAATTATCTACATCCCCAGACAGTCAGCGTGTCTAGTGCCAGAAGGCGCTACATAGGCGACTGGGGGAAGTGACAAAGATCTGTCCAAGCAACACATTGTTTAACCTAAGTAGCAACAATTAACCGGATGTGATACCCACACAAGTGCAATGGTGGTACACAGCCATGGTGAGGAATCAATTGCTCTTGATTTGGCTAACTGATCCACTCAGTGGTACTAGACCCTTAGCTGGAGCTGGGAAACAAGTCAGAACCATACCCAAACACAAGCCCACTCTACAATATCAAGCTACCATCAATCACGGGGTATAAGAGGGCCTACACCTATCAAACTGTATATCAAAAAAGTAAGTGTTATCTCAATTTTCTGGGTGCTAACTTACTCTCCGTTGGAGAATCTGCTTCTCTTTTCCAGATAGATGCAGATCCTAAGAAGAGAGCTACCCCAACATACCTCAGAAGGGGCCCAACTGAAACTAAGGACAACTGGCAAAATAAGCAAGGGTGATGTTTTCCTGTGAACTGGATACCAGCACAAAGGGGAAGGAGATCAATGCAGAGAAAAATCAACTTCTACCAAATCAGAGAGCCAGAGCCTCAGAGGCCCCCAACACCTCAG